>NC_135701.1:21925085-22002585 GCF_964276395.1 Gasterosteus aculeatus | reverse complement strand
GAGGGAGAGAGACATAGAGAGAGAGAGCCATAGAGAGGGAGAGAGAGAGACATATACATAGAGAGAGAGACATAGAGAGGGAGGGAGGGAGAGAGACATAGAGAGAGAGAGTCGTGGAGAGAGAGACATAGAGGGGGAGAGAGAGAGACATAGAGGGGGAGAGAGAGAGACATAGAGAGGGAGACATAGAGAGGGAGGGAGCGAGTCACACGGCCGTGCAGCTGGAGGTGCAGAGCGCGCGGAGGACTCTGAAGGACTGCGCGGCGTTCCGGACCCGGTGCGCTCCGTGTCCCCGGTCCTCGGTACCCGGTACCCGGAACCCAGTCCCCCCCCCCCCCTCTCTTCTGCCCCGGGACGTGGAGAAACACGGACCTCGTCGCGCGGTGTTTTTTTTTCCGTTTATTTTTCTTTCAGTTTGTGCGCGCGGCGGATTTAAAGCCGCCGCACACTTTTTTTTTTTGTGGTTTGTTGTGCGCGACCATGGCACGTGCGTGGTGGATGTTGGCGTGCGCGCTGGCCGGGACCCTCTGCGGACCCTCTCCGGCGCACGGTGGGTGTTTCTGCTTTCTAAACCGAGCCGGTTGTGATGTAGGTCAGGGGTCACCGGGGACCCCCCAGGCAGAGCCCCGGGACAGCCTCACGCCCTCGAGTGCACGTGTCCACTGGGGGTATTTCTTTAAATCTTTAATCCCTGCTCGGGGGAGAAAAGTAGTGCGTGGTGAAGTTTTCCTTTGGGGGGGGGGGGTCTGTGAAGCATTGGATCCTGAATGTATTCAAACAGCTGACAGTCTCACAGCTGTGAAGTTTTTACAGTGATTTACAGTTTTCAGTGCTAATGTGTGACGTACAGGTGTCACTCTCCTTGAATCTGATCATTTCGGTGCACGCGTTTCACGTACCTCAGACCTTTTAAAAGCACTTTAAATGATTCTCGGTTGGACCTGCAGGTCAATCTGTGCAGACACCAGAAAGCACAGCAACCTGTTGCAGCCTCTTCCTCAAACATCGACATTACGCGTCTGTGCCTCCTTCCTTCAGTATTAATATTCATAACCCTGCATCGGGTCCCAGAGGTGTGCGTATTCCCACCCAGGAGCCTCCAGATGTTTAGTCACTCCGAGACGAGGAGAGGACCTTCTGCTGCCAGGCTCAGTGCAACATACGAGGGTATTTGGGGTCATAAAGAGGCAGGTCTTCCTCTCTGGGATCTCAGACAGGAAGCCAGGAAGTGATTGGCAGGTCGAAAGATGGGAACATTTGAGGTTAAAAGAAACATGAGCGTGCTGCGTTGAATTCATCTCAACACAATCCCTGAAAAACGGATGAAACGACCGTACAAATTGTCACTTACCAACAACAGTCTTAAACGTGCAAATCAACTCTGAATGGAACAGCTGGTTCTTCTCGGTTAAATCTGCACCTGATGATGATGATGATGATGATGAAGAAGAGGAGCACCTCTCGAGGTGAAAGCTTCCTCATCCGAACTTCCCTCCAAAGCTACACTCTGGTTTCAAAATATGTGCAGGCCGACGTATTTCCTCATTTCTGTGATGTTCTTTGAAGCCTTTTTTATCTTGGGGGGGGGGCAACTAACTCTGATTACCACGAGCCCATCGCAAGCCAACGCATCAGAGGAGTTCCTCAAGATCTCCACACTTAACAGGAAACCTTTTACACCTTTTGTTGACAGAAGTAACGCACTTCAGGTGTTTAATTACAAACGGTGTGCTGATATTTAATTTGTCCTCTGATCACTCGCTCTTAGATCACAGTTGTCTCCATTTCTTCCCCCACGTGACCCACTGAAGGCTCACAGGAGCAGATGCACATAATCCCTGAGATCATGACCGCACTCTAACTCTCTCTCTCTCTCTCTCTCATCACAGGAGCTTGTGTCTTCGAGGGACGCCTGCATGCGGTAGGTCCCCCCCTTACCCCCCTTCCCCCCCCCGTCTCGTCCCCCCCCCGTCCCGTCTCGTCGGCTGAGATTTCTCTCACAGAATCAGGATCTCGGCTCCTTCTGCGAGGCCTTTTTGCTCATGTATTATTCACTGGGGACATCGGCGGGTTCAGCCTGACTGACGGTGGCACCCCTGTGTGTGTGTGTGTGTGTGTGTGTGTGTGTGTGTGTGTTTGTCATCCGCTGCGTAGATGTGGCCAAGAAGATGTGTGTCTTCTATGATGCAGTAAGGAGCTTTTGTTGCTCTGAGATGTTTCATCCTCTCGTCCCGGCCCCCTTTAATGTTGACTCCCTTTAATGTCTAATTTCGTGCTTTGGGGCCGGTGGGGGGGGGGGTGTGTGGGGGGGGCTCGACCTCCGCCAGACTTTTAACATTTTGTGTTTCCGTGACGCACAGGCGGTTCAGACGGAAATGAACCCTAGAAAAGTAACGTGTCTTTGCACGACGTCCTCAACGCTGTTTTCACCTCTAAAGAACATCCTCAGCCCCCCCCGAGTCAATCCTCCCTCCCCCAAGGAAGGAGACGTGTGTAGAAACAGCTGTTATGTGTGTGTGTGTGTGTGTGTCAGCATAATTACAACAACACATACCTACAACCACCTCCTGTAAACGCATGAGAACACATCCTGCCCCCCCCCCCACCCATGTGGTACTTATCTCGGCTGTGAAGGGGGGTAATTGTTAGAGCGAGAAAGAGTGACTGTGTTTTTTCGGGGGGGGGGTTGTGGGAAGAGGAAGAAAAATGAGAGGGCAAAGAGACAGGTGGGACGTCCCAGCATGTTGGAACACAGTCGGAGGAAAAAAAGCCCTTCTGGAGTTCAAAGTGAAGGACCCCCCCCACACACACACACCTCCGCCCTCCCCCCGGCACCTGGAGTGGGGGGTAGATCGGAGCGGATGGAAAATAAAGAAGCAGCCAGATTAGAGAGTAACCACAGCAACTGCTGCTTTTGTTTATCGCTTTGATTCATGCGCGAGGAAAAGCACAAAGGTCGTCGGGGTCATTCGAGTCCGCTTAATTAAAGAAGGAGCAACCGTGTGAGTGTGAGCGGGCAGGCGTGTTGAAACAAAGCTCGTAGGCGTCTAAGGGCTGGTTAAACTGTTTTAAGAAGTCCGGATATGGTTTTAAGTTTATTCCAAAATCAGTAATTCACTTCACGTAACTGAGGCTCTTGTGTTTTGTGCATGCAACAAAATATTCACAGATATTCACTGACCTGCTGCTTCATGTGCAGGTTTACAGTAACCAGGTCACATGACCACACATCTGATTACATGCATGACCTGCTGCTCAAATGTAAAAGGGAAATGTGGACAAAATGCCGCTTTTCAGTCGAGCCACTAAAGTTACCGAGTATCGACCTTCATCCTCCCTGATGGAAGTTCATAATACTCATCGGCTGCATACTTTGTGAGTACGTGGAGATGCACTTCACCTGGACCGGTTCCCTACTTAGAAGAGTATTTCCTTTGGCCACATTGATTATTGGTTTTCTGCTGACGGGTCATTAGGCAGCCAGCTGTTCGTTCCTGGATCCTGATCAATCACACACACACAGCTGGCTGTGAACTCAAGGTGACGTCCTGTCAGGTCATCAGGAGCATCGCGATTCTGTGGGCTCGTCTGCTATCGTGTACTAAACATGGCTGCCAACGTTGATTGATTATGGATCAACACCCCCCCCCCCACCGATACCTCTGGCCTTCACCTACAAAATGTCAAATAGACACCAAACAACCAGGACTTGAAAGGCCTTCAAAGAAAAATAACACCACTACAAAGAGAAACAACACGGCTACAAATAGATTCAACTTCAAAGAGACACAAAACCAAAACAAATGATTCTAAACCACAACAAAGAGAAACAAAACCACCACACAAGACTCAGAACTACTACAACAAGAGTCAAAACTACTACGACACTCAAAACTACTGCGAGACTCAAAACTACTACAACAAGACTCAAACAAAGAGACTCAAAACTACTACAATGAGACTCAAAACTACTACGACACTCAAAACTACTGCGAGACTCAAAACTACTACAACAAGACTCAAACAAAGAGACTCAAAACTACTACAATGAGACTCAAAACTACTACGAGACTCAAAACTACTACGAGACTCAAAACTACTACAACAAGACTCAAACAAAGAGACTCAAAACTACTACAACAAGAGTCAAAACTACTACAAAACTCAAAACTACTACAATGAGACTCAAAACTACTACAAGACTCAAAACTACTACAACGAGACTCAAACAAAGAGACTCAAAACTACTACAACGAGACTCAAAACTACTACAACGAGACTCAAACAAAGAGACTCAAAACTACTACAACGAGACTCAAAACTACTACGAGACTCAAAACTACTACAACAAGACTCAAAACTACTACAACGAGACTCAAACAAAGAGACTCAAAACTACTACAACGAGACTCAAAACTACTACAACAAGACTCAAACAAAGAGAAACAAAACCACCACACAAGACTCAGAACTACTACAACGAGACTTAAAACTACTACGAGACTCAAAACTACTACAACAAGACTCAAACAAAGAGACTCAAAACTACTACAATGAGACTCCAAACTACTACGAGACTCAAAACTACTACGAGACTCAAAACTACTACAACAAGACTCAAACAAAGAGACTCAAAACTACTACAACAAGAGTCAAACAAAGAGACTCAAAACTACTACAACGAGACTCAAAACTACTACAACAAGACTCAAACAAAGAGAAACAAAACCACCACACAAGACTCAGAACTACTACAATGAGACTCAAAACTACTACAAGACTCAAAACTACTACAACGAGACTCAAACAAAGAGACTCAAAACTACTACAACGAGACTCAAAACTACTACAACGAGACTCAAACAAAGAGACTCAAAACTACTACAACGAGACTCAAAACTACTACGAGACTCAAAACTACTACAACAAGACTCAAAACTACTACAACGAGACTCAAACAAAGAGACTCAAATCTACTACAACGAGACTCAAAACTACTACAACGAGACTCAAAACTACTACAACAAGACTCAAAACTACTACAACGAGACTTAAACAAAGAGACTCAATACTACAACGAGACTCAAAACTACTACAACAAGACTCAAAACTACTACAACGAGACTCAAACAAAGAGACTCAAAACTACTACAACAAGACTCAAAACTAGTACAACGAGACTCAAAACTACTACAACGAGACTCAAACAAAGAGACTCAAAACTACTACAACAAGACTCAAAACTAGTACAACGAGACTCAAAACTACTACAACAAGACTCAAAAGTAGTACAACGAGACTCAAAACTACTACAACGAGACTCAAAACTACTACGAGACTCAAACAAAGAGACTCAAAACTACTACAAGACTCAAAACTACTACAACGAGACTCAAACAAAGACACTCAAAACTACTACAACAAGACTCAAAACTAGTACAACGAGACTCATAACTACTACAAAAAGATTAAAAAACACCACGAAGACAAGCTCTCAGATGTTCTACTAAGAGAACAGGTCATCTTATTGAAGGTTCTCACGGAGAAGAGACGTTGTGATATCTCGTGCTGTAATTCTCAGCCTGTTACATTAGAGAAAGCACCACACGAAGGAGGTGAGAGAGCATCTCCTCCGGCTCTCAGGACTTTTTCTCCTGGTTCATTGTAATCATTTAGTCACTGTGCTCCTGATGTTGATCATTGACAAGCTGCAACTCCACCAAGCGCCGATAACCACCTCTAAAGAGTTTTTCTCTCTCGAAACGTTTCATTTGGAGATGAATCATTTACATTTGCTGCAGCACACGTGGTGGACCCAGCTTCAGCGAGCTAACGGTTAACTACATGCTAACGCTGTTGGCTACCGTCTAACGTTAGCGTTAGCATACTGGAGCTGTGGAGTGGAACGGCAGTTAAATATTTCACTGTTTTTACGCCTGTCGGCCAAGTATTTCTGCGGTAGAAAGCCCTTCCTTTGGGGGTCAACTAAAGCTTCACCGAAGCAGCTGTTGAGAACATGTTCCTATTACGAATTAATGCTCTTCTCCACCCTGAAAGGCGCCTCAGTGCACCGACGTGATTCCTCAGGAATGAATTGCACAAAACTACTGAAGAAACAACCTCAAATTAAAAGTACAGTGAAGGAGTCTGCTAGCGATTCTGATAAAGCCCATCTCTGCCGGAGGGGGGGTATATCCATCCCGCTGTGGCCTCTGGGGTTCGGCGGTGAAGTTTGGCTTCAAGAGCGCAAATAGGATCTGACTGCTGTTGGACAGAATATGTATATTAGCAGCCCCCCTCCCCCCCCCCGCCCGGTGGATTAGAGCTCGAGCTGCAGTGATAATCCCTCCGCCGAGTGTCGTTCACGCCGCCGATTTCTCCCCGCCGGGAGCGACCCATGTGAGCGTAGGGACAGGACGACGCGTTCCAGCTACAGAAGGTTTCTCTTCTTGGTTCATACCTCGTTCTCATGTCATCATATCTCATAAGCGACTAATAAAGTGTGTCATCATATCTTATGAGAGACTCATAAAGTGTGTCATCATATCTTATAAGAGACGGATAAAGTGTGTAGCGGCGATGGAGCAGAGAGATGGAGAAAGACTCATTTCATGGAACATCTCACAGGTTCTAATGCGATGAGTGATGAGTGAGCAGGTTGATGCTCCGATGTCAAGAGAGCAGCAGCTCAGAAACACAGACGTACATCGCAGGAGGACTTTTCCGTTCCGCCACGTCTGAATTATTCAGCGGCAAGATGCTTTTAGAGCTAAACCGGCGCGGTCCTCGGAACTAAACACCTCTGCCCTCCCCCCCACCACCATTACCCCCTCCGCCCCCCCCCCCCCCCCCTCCCTCTTCCGCCAGCGCCGGCTCTCTACTGACGGAGGTCTGAAGCGACCTCTGGCCAACACCCAGCCGCCGGCTAATGCGCAAACAAACAAGCTAACTGCCCCCACCCCCCCCCCTCTCTTTGCTCATCATAAAGTGCCCCCACCCCCCCCGACCTTGCAGGCTGCCCGCTTGTAGCTGTGACAGTCTCATCGCAGAAGGTCAGAGGTCGCTGGCCCTTTTGTCCCTCTCTTCATTCAGCGCGTTTGCTTCCCGGCGCCATTTGGCCCCTTATCTGTAAATACCCCCCCTGAACCCCCGCAGCGCCCCCCAACCCCCACCCCCTCGGGTTCCTCCGTCTTGCTCTACTTCTTCCACCCGTCTGCGCCCGCAGGCCCTCGGAGCTACAAGTGTTTAGGCGGAGGAGCGTTAGAGCAGAGAGTTCGTGTTCACACACGACGCCGCTTTGATGGATCCCTGTAACGTGAATTAAGTCTTTGTTCCGTCTTATCTGGACTCACATTCTGGGAGACCAGAGCTTTTATGCTGAAGAAGTAAGAACGGGGAAGTTCTCAGCGGGATTTTTTCGGCAAAAAAAGTTTCTTGAGGTTGAAAAAACAAAACGAAAACCTTTTTCTTTCACTTTTCACGGTTAAAGTAATTTGCTTATCTTTCATTAAGGAGAAGGGCTATGATTCTATTCTATGATTTATTTATATTATTATTTATATTTACGTTTTCTGTTATTCTATTAATCCTCTACAGGAAGTCTCAAAGGGAAAGTTGTAACTTCTTCATGTTCCTCCTCCTGCAGGAGGCCATGGAAGCATCACAATCAGTAACCTAATAATTAGTATATAATAATAATGATTATATGATATTTAACAAAAATATACATGTATCTCTTTACATGAATATAGTTTCAAAATAAACTTCCGTCTTCACAGGAAACTACTTAGTGAAGTGTATTAAATACTCACTGAAAGACTTAATGTCCCCTCCTTTTACCTGCAGAAACGCACACATACGCGCTCGCCCCCCCCCCCCCCACGGTGCCGTGGATTCCCTCCCGCCGCCGCCGCACCTCGCCGATCGGCAGTATCTGGTTCAGCGGGGCGGGCGGCATGTTTGCGTTTCCCACCCCGACTCTCGAGGGCCGTTGAGGTTTCCGAACAAAAAGCTTTATTTATTCAAGGAGGACGGGCGCGGCCGCTTCTTTTCGGTGCCTTTCAGAAAAGGCTTCGTTTGGTATCCGCTGCAGGTCGGTGCGCTGCGTCCTTCACCAAAACCACAATGTCGAAGGGGGGCGGGGGGGCAGAACTGAGAGGGTCAGACGGTCAGTGGAATGAGGGGTTTTCTAAAGGGAGGCCGATGGGAGGAGGCACTACCACTTCAGTCCACAGGGGGCGACACAATCAACACTAATGAAAGTAGCTTTAAAGTAAAAGTATTTATAGTGTCGTCTTTTCTCTCAGTGTTTTGCTAAGTATGATGTATCTCCACTGTCTGTCCCTCAAAGCTCCTCTTGAATGTGAAGCCTTGAAGGTCCTCAGCGTGTCTTTACCGTCTTCTCTCTGTAACGGGCCTTCTGTTTCTTCTCAAAGCAGCGTTGTTACGTTTGTCCAAATGACAGAAGAAACCACTAATGTTCCCCTTTCTCGGTCTATAATCTCTCCAACCTGAGACCCCGCCCTCCCTTTTGCAATGACCTTTGACCCCTGGAGCTCCTTTTACTGCCGGCTGGTCTGAGGTCTAAAGGCTGTTGTCTCTCTTTGTTTGGCCAGTAAAAGGAACTCACTGTGAGGCCCTCTGAGGTTTAACAACATCACAACCGAAAACACGAGCGACTGGTCCCTGGACTGCCGACCCTCCGATGGCGGCCTCGCTCTCCCTTGTCTCCGTCATTACTTCTGGGCTGTAAGGAGATTCATGCCAAGGAGTTTCTTAAATTGTTAGAGAGAAGTGAGAAGAGTCCATGTGAGAACATCCTCTCCACTGAGACCTTCATGGCCTAAAAACCAGAACAGTATCAGCACCTTTTAGGCCCCAGGTGCTCCACTGGGACAAACAGGATGTGGGTACCGGAGTTTGAGACCCCTGGTCTAACATGAGAGCTCCATAGAGCCGCTAAATACAGATACAGTTTCCTCAACTCTGAACATGGGGGATTTTGTTAGCACGTAATCAACGTGATTAAAACATTGCTATTTTTAATAAACAGACAATCTCATGAATTGCTAAAATGAAACTTAAACCAATGAGGCTTTAATGTCATTTTGCCCAAAGGGCTCCTGAGAGTAACTCAGTAACTCAACAGTCTGATTTGTGAGGCCGTTCGGTTAATAATAGTTTTAATATGCTTCTTTTCTCAACGGAGTTTGTGATCGATGCAGCTAAGCTAAGCTATGCTAACGTTGTTGCAGCTGCATCCAAACTCAAAATAACTAAATCTGCTTTGCGGTTGATAACATACGCGCGCCGTTTCCCCCCCGGCTCCGTACGTTTTAACGATGAATCCACCATGACGGATTATCACTTCCTTGTAAAGGCGTCTTGTAAAATGAACGGCCTCTACCTCTGTAACCCGTAAAACAACCGAACATTCGTCCTCCAGCACGTCAGGCTGCAGCAATTTAAAGTCAGCCCTCAAAAATAAAAGCAACGCGTGTGGGGGGGGGGTGCTATTCTCGTCTATGCCGGGTTAAAATGTCACCAATGCTTGGAGGGACACTAATAGCGCGCCGCCGCTGTTACCCGGCGCCCCCCCCCCCGGCGCCCCCCCCCCCCCCCCCCCGCCCTGCCGGAGCACAGCATCCTTTATCTTGTCCACTGAAAACAAATAGCAGGGAGCTCTCCGCGCCCTCGGCCCCCCCCCCCGTGCGCGCTAGTTCGTGGGTCTCAGCGGGCCCTGAAGCGTGGGGAGGGAAAACGCGGCGTGCCCCCCCCCCCCCCCGGCTCAGAGCCCCAGCCGTCATCAATCCTCAGTGTAAACCGGGACACGGTATATCGACCAGCAGGATGTGCTCAGGAATCCTCCTCTTCCTCCACCTTCAGTCCTCCGCCCTCCACTCATCTCCTGCTTTTATCGCTTTGAGATCGAATCGTTGCACTAAGTACATTAATTTAAGTGACGTGGAAAATGAAAGCTTGTTAGGGATTCACATCTTTTTAAGAAGGAGACAAGTGGAAGGAACCGAGGATGAAGATGAAAGGACGGAAATCAACGTGCAACAACGCAACAACGATCACGTGGAGCACGTTTCCTGCCGCCTATTGCTCATTGAATGTTCTTCAGGTATCCATGGATGTCGGGTGGAGACGCTGGACGTCATAAGTGGCATCTCACTCCGTTTCCCACATCGTTGGTGCTTATCCCTAAACGTTAGTTCTGCGTCCTTCTGAGAGGCTGCTCGTTGCTCGTTGTAAACTTCCTGAAGAGCACTGTTACAGTTCTTGTCCTTTGCTGCGTTGGAGCCTCTTACTGCCCCCCCACCCCACCCTTGTTGCCTCATTCTCCACCAGCATCGATGCTTTGGGCCTTAAAGCAGCTGTAGAATGAATCCTGTACCAACAAAGAGGAGGAGGAGGAGGAGATGAAGAGGCCTCACACTGCTCTTCAAACAGCCACTTTGACTATCAGCGGTGTAACGGGGGGGTTTGGGGGGGGGGGGGGCTAAACATCTGGACACCAGGCACACCTGAAGTCGACTCCACTGTAATTTGTGAGGGAAAAATACAAGATGAGGTGGAAGGAAAAGCCTGGGAAAAGGAGGCGGGGCTTGTGGTTTCCTGTCATTAGTCTCCCTGGGAAGAGGTGAGGAAGAGGAGGGGGGAGGAAGGAGAGCGCTGTGAGGGGGGGGGGGGGGTCACACGGGTATTGATGGTGGTGGAGGTCGGGTCTCCATGCAGAGCCCCAACAGTGGTGTCAACACAACAAAACGCAGGAGCAGACTCGCAAACATCAAAGTTCAAGCATGATGATGAAGATCTTCATGTGGGACTTCATGTGTCCAGAGGACGTTACTGTGAAAGTAGCACTATTCCCTCATTATGTTGATGGAGCAACGTTACCGGAGGCACTGTGTTGATTTTCTTGCCCCCCTCCTCCCCCTCTCCGGGTTCCGTTCTGCTCATTACCCGTCTGAGGTCCGATCCTGGAACCTCGCCCCCCCCCCTGCACGTCTCCTTTCGCTTCACTCGAGCTTCCCAAAGCTCCCAAATGAATCATCTCAACTGAAGTCTCCTCTTCGTCTTCATTCACCCTCAGCACAGGAAATATGACTCGCTTCATTCACACAGATCCGCTCGCTCCGAGCCACACTTCTTTCTCACAACTGAAGTCTGACGGGGTCAAAGTTCACTCTCATTCTGATAGAACCCCCCCCCCCCCTCCCCCGCCCCCCGTCCCACCCGTCCCCCTTACGACCTCCGGAAAAAGGCCCCACGTTGCACATGAGTAGTGCAGTAAAGTTTTAACTGTCGGATTAGGAGGTCGAACCTGTGGCCCAAAGCCCCTTGAGGGAGGGGGGGCAGTTTGTCACGTCGTGAGGCCAAACCAAATGTGGGACAATTAGCGAGGCAGCGGGCGGTGGGGGGGGGGTCCGGGGGTCCGGGGGTCCGGGGGTTTCTTTTATAAATGCTGGCTTCTGGAGAAGTTTGGTAATTATTTTATGAAAGATCTTAAAACTTCTTGACTGTCTTCAGGATATTTTCATGGACGTCGTTCACTCGTAAAATGAAACTTATCTATTTAAATATTCATCCATTCTCCGATACGCTACGTGAGGCCAATGTGAAGTGAGTATTTATTGATTGCTTGATTGACAGCGTTCTTATTTTCAACAATACTGATGATTTGCAGTATTGGGGCGTTTTGGACTGTTGATGTGACCCTGATCCCTTTTTAATTGAGACTCGATCTCTATTCTCGACCTTTTTAAAACCGGATTTTAACTGCAGAGCCCCCCCCCCCCCACCCTCACCGCGCCCCTCTAGAACTTTTGGACCTCCGCCTGGAAAGCCAAGCGTTCATTGACCCGAGTCGTCCCCAAATGTGTTTGTTAACTTCCAGCAGCTTGATGAGCTATCGATCAAAGCCGTCCTGAGGAACCGCGTCGTCGCTCCGGTCATCGATCGCTGGGCTGCAGATGCCGTCGTCGCTCTGATGGGTTGAGGCGGATGCAGCTGCTGTTTTTGGAGGAGAAGCTCTCTGTGCTGAAGTGGTGATGGTGTGTCAGAGGAGGCCTCAGTCTTCTCACCTTAAAGGAGGCCATTGTGTGTTTACGTCCAGCTGATTTTGTAACTCTCTTGATTTGACTGCTCAGGTTGACTTCCGAAGATTTCTAGCCTGGTTTATCGATCGTTCCTCCTCGTTACCAAAACCAATGACTTGTGTTTTATCTTTGTTTAATTGGAGACGGGTTTGGAACAACCAGATGTTGATGTGTTCAATGCATTGTACCAGCCCCAGTATTGGACTGTGGTTCCCTGTGACATCTTAATGTAGATTTATCTCGATTCTCTCTAGAACGATTCGGTCTCGATTCAGCTGCGTCCATTTCTCGGAAGCAAAATAGACGCTAGCCAGCCACTGACGTTAGCTGGGTGCATGTAGCTAGCTAGCACGGCTACATTCCGGCCAGCGGTTGAATGGGAATGACGCTTCAGTCATACGTTAGCATGCTGGCCGGTGTAAAAGCATCATTTATCTGATGGATGCTCATGGAAACACCAGAGAGTGTCGACCAGCTCCCGTTCTTACACAATAACTTAAAATGATCATTAAGCACCTTTACTGCTTTACTGCCATGGTTTAATTTGTAAAATGTATCTGTTTAATATTTCTTTACATACACATGCTACTTCCATATTGTGTTGAAATGCAAGCTGCATTGGTTATTGCATCGCAGTCATATTGTTTTTTCTCTCTATAAAATTCAGAGGATGTAATTCATCTGTTGATTTTCAAATCATCAAACAAAGTAGGAACTGATTAGCAACCTCTGAGTAGCAATCTCAGATTTGAGACTTCTTGTGTTGATAATTTTAGCATCGATAATCAATAATCGGTTTAGGATCGAATCGTTTGACCTCTGGATGGAAATCGAATCGTGAGGACATTCCCACCCCCAGATTGTTTTCCACAACGCGAGCCGACGGGAGCGAATGGACAGAAGCTCTCTGCTGATGGAGACGCCTCGGATGTGAGTCGGCGGATTTAACGAGGAAGACCTCGTCTCTCTTCAGCGCCGCGCTGGTTCTCTCTGAATTATTCACGTTCCCCACCGAGCCGAGGAAAGTTCTTCTTCCCTCCGCTCGCATTACGAGCCTTTTCAATCCGTCTTTTCACTTTTCAACCGCACAAAAAAAAAAAAAAAAAAAGCTCTTGGAGCTGCGGCCTCTTTGCGGCGTCCCTGCGAAGATCAATCGAGCCTCTTGAAGATCAGCCGGTGTGATCGGGGATGAAGGCCGCGCGTCGTGACCGCCCTTCCTCCCCGCCGCCTCTTCATCTCCTTTAATTACACGCCGGCGGTTTGCGAGGCCTTCTCTCCTACGGGAACCCGAAGCACCGGAGGGCCGGGCGGGTTCTCTGAGTCATCCGTGAGGGCCAGGGGGGCGGAGCCACAGCGTCCCCCGCGGGCGCCACAGCGTGACGCTAACGAGCGCTGAAGTGCCTGCAGGCTGTCAGACAGAGAAAAGGCTCCTCGCCGTGGCGAGGAGCTTGGACTGGAAGTAATGGGAGTCAAAAAGCTGTGTGAACCAGAGAACTTCTACGTGGACAAGAGAAGAAGACACTTCATTGCTTTTTATTAAAGACGCAAAGGAATGAGCGAAGAAGGGCGGGAAATGAGGATGGACCGAAGGGAAAAAGGAAATTAAAAAGTAAGCAACAAGGGAAGTAAGATAAAAACTGAGGGAATTGAGGGAAGACGGAAAGGAGATAGAAATAAGAGAAATAGGGGACGAGGAATTAAGGACCTTAAGAGAAAAGAAGAAAGGAACTAAGGAAGGGTAGGAGGAGATACATGAGGAAAGGAGGTGGAAGTGAAGAATGAGGAGGTAAAGGAGAGAAGCAGAGGACAGGATGAGTCTCACCTCCACAGCGTCGCTATCGTGTCGTCGACGTTGTTGTTGTTGTTGTTGCTATTTATGCCCCTCCCCCTTTTATTTTCAATACATTTGAATCATCAAGGACTCACTGCTAAATCTGTGAGAGCTCCTGAATAAATCCATGACCTCCATCAGGCAGATGGAGTGGAGCTCCATCGGTGCTGAGGAGGAGGAGGAGGAGGAGGAGGAGGAGGAAGATGGTGGTGGTGCAGACAGAGTCGATGGATTGAGATGGATCCTCTGGTCTGAGTTACAGACTGAAGCTTTTTTTCTTGGCTTTCCCTCCTCTAACCTTAACTTTTCCCTTCAGCTTGAAATGTCCTTCACTCCTGATCCCTTTGTGTGTGTGTGTGTGTGTGTGTGTGTGTGTGTGTGTGTGTGATCCCTCTGACTCTCTTTGGGCTCTGATCCAAACCACCAGACAAGGAGAGAAAACGCTTCCTTTGCTTTGCAGCTTGTTGGGAGGACAGAGGCGACGTCCTCTGAGGAGAGGAGCCAAAAAACCTGCTAGATAGATAAATATACACTTAAAAGAAACGTGTGCAATAGCAGCAGTACAGTAAATACAATGAGAAATGAAAAATGCACAATTTATACACAATGCAGTAGAATAAAATAGCAAAGCAGAACATATTACATTTAGTGAAAGGAGTATATACAGTGGGATACAACCTGTCTGTCACAAGTCCTGAATGAGGCCTTTGTCCCGCCCCCAGTCCTCCTCTAAGACCAACCGGCCTCCTGAAGCTCGCCTTTGTCCGACCCCACTGGTTTCCCCTGGTGCGAGGTCTTCAGTGTGAGGTCTGCTTCTGGAAGTCCCCCCCCCCCCCCCCCTTCCCCCCCCTCGTGCACTGATCAACAGAAGGAATTCACTTTGTTCTTTACAGCCAAACACCCCCCGTCCGCTTACGCCTCCTGCTCCTCCTCTTTTACTGGATTATTGGTGCCGCGTGTTGCTGCATTACTTTATTTATTCTTCACTACTTGCAAAACGTGTTTATTTACATTTAGGCTTCTGCTAAGTATTGATCGGCTTCTCTCTTCCACTCAACAACCCGCTCGAACCAGGAAGGATGAACAAGAAAATGGCTTCGTTACACTAACTAAGTATTTTACGACGTTTTCATAAACCTAACTAGGCTTTCACAAGTAGTTTCCTGTGAGTTGTTTTGGTTCCTCATATCACTTTCATTTTTATATGTATATATATATACATATATATACATATTTGAACCACTTCTTGCCTTTCTGTGCTTCACTTTCTTTTCTCCGATGTGTCCTCGGGGTCCAGAGGTCGCTCCGTGGCCCCTCGGGGTCCTGTTCTTTCTCTCTTTTGGGTCTCACAGACCGCCGGCCTCCCGGTGAAGCGTCGGCCGTGACCTTTCTGTCCCGACCTCAGCCAGATGGAGCAGTTTCTTTACACTCACGGCGCCGTCGTACTTGGCAGCCGGATGCCACGCGGCCATCTTGAGCCGTGGGTTCTTACATTTTTTTATACATTTTACCAGTTTGTTGGTCCTGTAGAGGCGGGGGGGTGGGGGGTTCTGCTCCCTGATTGGCTGGTAGACCTTTTTGACCGGGACCATGGCAACAAGGGAGAAGCTCCTGAAACTGGTCCGACCTTGAGTTGATGAAACTTTTGCAGAATTCTTCACCCCCATAAAAATATATAACACACAAATATGTGTGTCAGTCTCCCCCGGGTGAGGATGATTTGTGCGACATGCGCCGCTGCTTTCTCCCACTTATAACCCCCCCC
This sequence comes from Gasterosteus aculeatus, assembly GCF_964276395.1. Taxonomy (NCBI): domain Eukaryota; kingdom Metazoa; phylum Chordata; class Actinopteri; order Perciformes; family Gasterosteidae; genus Gasterosteus; species Gasterosteus aculeatus. Next base: position 21,986,885 of record NC_135701.1, on the reverse strand, counting down.
GCGCCCGTCGGTGGGAGCCGCCTCTCCTGCCGCCACATGGCGACAGGTGGACGTCCTTCCAGCAGGAAATTACGTGAGGATTTCATATGTCATAAATCACGTCCTTTACTCAAGTGTGTGAGATGAGAATGGAGGATCGAAGGCGAAGACGGCGTTTTGGAATCAAATAAAATGTTCATCGGGAGTGAAAAGCGACCTCACATGACGTACCGCCGAAGGTGTTCTCACATTAACCATACTACACCTTTGCTCCGTCCCCAACCGACAAAGACACAATGGCGCAGTGGCAATAACAGAATGTAAAATAAATGAATGTTCCGGCTGAAACGGCACTTACAGTTTTGTGGATTTCTGTGAGAGAAGGAAACAAAGCCATCTGGATAGAAGCGGATCCATGATGAATTAGGAGACAGTTCCACATGATGATGATGATGATGTGGAGACGGAAGGAAAAGATGAATCCATTAATCGCAGGGTCGGCGGTTTGAGCCCCGGGTTCCTGTTGCCGCGGTTACTCGGCAGCTGCTTAGAACACCAACAGAACAGCTGGGTGTCCCCCGGGAAAGCTTCCGATACAGACGCATTACGGTTCTACCGGCAGCGCGTTCTGCTGGAGGTCACCAGTTCCACCCCAACAAAGCTTCTGTTCAGGAACCTGCTGCTGAAGAGCTTCATGTGAAGAGGTTCCGCTTGAGCCGCGGCCCTGAAGCGCTGAGCGCTGTGGATTCCGACGGCGCTGAATGATGAGCTCGTTAGTTTGCTGGACGTCGGCGCGTTGGCGGTGAACGGACGGGACGTGAGCGCCTCGGCGCTGCATCTACTGGTGGGAACACGGTCTGGCCCAGACGGGCACTCAAGCGGCCGTGACGTGGAGGTTTCCGGTCCGGAGGGTCGGAATGTCGGGGCGACTCAAAGGAAACTCGAAAACTTGGAGGATTCTTTTCACAAACTTTATTGTGGCTACTGACTTTTAACCCACTGACTGAGAAATGAATGTAATTTTATTGTATTTACATATATTTTTTAAAGCCATTCCTTTTTTAAATAACCATTAGAAAGTCTAATTAGTGGAGATGAAGTCCGACTCCGTTGAGGAGGCTCCTCTCTCGTGGGGCTGGTGCTCCACCAAAAGGGAAGATTTGTCCCTCTATAGAAACACAAGCAGATGTCATCAGTGATGGATGGATCCTCCGAAGCCGCGAGAGAGAAAAGCTGCAGCGGATTTAAATCAAGACGTCGTCACCGACGATGTCATTTTCAGATGAGAATAACACGATATGAGAATGACAGAAATAGAGCTGACGAGGGGAGACACTTGTGATCGTGGTTAACGATACATCAGCCATAGCTTTGTCGAGTGTTTGTGGAGACGACTGCGACCTTCTGCGTAGGAAACCCGTTCAGCGTCCGTGGCGTCGGACGTGACTCCGCCCACTCGGCCTGTCGACACTTTGTCGACTCGTCTCCACCTTCAAAGCGACTTGTCACACATCGATCGTATCATCTCAAGATGTTTGGAGTCGTTAAAAGTCCAAATCCTGAGAGCACATTGTGTTTTTACAAGGTGGAAAAGTCATAATATTACAGGACAAAGTCAAGATTATTTCAAGATGAAATATCTGGAGATGAAAAAGCCTGAGATTGTAACTTTTGCAGAAAGGGTCATGATAGTATGAGGAACAAAAAAAGCCTGGAAATACATTTGTAGTTCACAAGAAAATATATAAGAATACATCCTGAAACTAAGTAGTAGTTCAGATCTTTATAATCCCGAAAAGACGTGCAAATTGTGTAAACAAAGTCAGACTTTATTTAAGACAAGACAAACTTCTCTTTGATATTTTTGTGCTCAAACGGCTGAAAAAAAAAAAAAACTTTAATCAAACTGAAACAGGAATGCTGACACGTCACATTGTCCCTTATTATTGGTCCCTGAATAGCAGTCTACCCCCCCATGTCACCCCCCCTCCCCCATGTCACCCCCGCCCCCCCGGGCTGTATTCGCTGTGGCATTCGGAGCATGCGGGTCACGTGACTCTGCAGCGCGCTGCGGCCAATCACAGTCCTCTCTGGTTCAGCTGTCTGCCGATTACATCGAGTGGATTATTGGGGGCGATGATGAAATATGAGCCCTGAAAGAGCTGCGCATGCAGACACAATAGATCTCATATTCCTCAAAGATGGGGTGATGATACGTTTGAAAAAACAGGGCCACACCTTTTAAAACCTAAACATACACGAACAATATCCCATTCATGCTGATGTCAGGAAAGTCCTTAAAACTATGAAGCTGAAAGCCCCAAATGATGAACCAGTATTCCATAGAATGCTTCATCCATCCCCAGCTGAGATTCTTCTCCGACCTTTGATACTATTAAATAATACCTTTTGTAGATTAAATATAGATCTTCAGATGTGTTCGATGTGAGATTAGTTGACCAGGTGAGAAGGTTCCCCTTTGATTTCCTCTCCGATCCTCGCGGGCCACATGAGAGCCGATCAGGTCCACGGGATGGACGCAGGACGCCTCTCAGGCTGGACGGGGTCAACGAGAAGCTTCAGGACCCGCGGGAGCTCCAATTGTTCCAACATATGATGCTATTTGTGCACCTCTAACTTTCAGATCGAAAGCAGACTTTTCTTTAAGGTGCATTTTAGATTAATACGTTTATTTCATGACTGACCAACGATCCAAACATTCCAAATAGACTTCACAGCGACGGTGATGGAGAAGGAGCTCAGGGTAAAAAGGGCGGGTAGACGCAGCGCGGCACTTTTCCTTTATGGCGCCCTGAATAGTTAGCTCGCGGTATCATGTTTGCTATCAGCGATCATCTGATTCACCACAGCTGCTTCCCGGCATCAGGAATGTTACTCACCCACTTTCTGTGTGAACACATCTCTCACCCTGTCCAACCCGCCCCCCCCCCCCCACCAAACCACGATATTTGGTTACGAAGTGAAAGTTAAAATAGCTGCGGCCGTTTTTTCCTCATGGCGCCTGGACTCAGCTGTCTCGAGACCCCCCCACGCGCCCCCCCTGCAAAAAATACCCAGAATGCATTGAGGTTTACAGTCTGAGATAAAGTCCCCAGTTCACCAGCCTGAATCCTGGTTGTTGCCACGTTTTGCTTTTGCATCTCCTGTTTCATGGTCTGTTTGACCGCAATTCACTAAATGAACATCATGCTGTATTGAAGAAGACTTGAAACTAGACCATGAACTCGTGTTTATGAATGAATATGAATAAATGAAGAAGTATTTTCTCATGGACTTCTATGGGACCAGAGGAGTCGCCCCCTGCTGGTCACTACAGAGAATGCAGCTTTAACACGCGACGTTTTGACTTCATGAACCGGTGGTAAATAAAAAAGGAAAAATGAGACGCTGTCTCATCCAGACTCAACATGGATTCACAAATAGGAGTTTTATATGTAATATAAAAATCGTAGGGGGAAAGGCCTGATGCAGAAAGAGTTGAAGTGATCGAGTGCTTTAAAGCGTCACCACGCTTTCAGAAAAAGATCCAACCTTTCAGTATTTTGTGATGCAGTTGTAGAGCAGAAAAACCTTGAGGAGAAAACCTCTGAAGACACAACAGTACAAACCTTCTGTCTCTTGTTCCTGGAGCAGCAGGAACCGACTGAGGGTCAGTGAATGGATGGAAGCGATGACAAAGAGACATTACACTTTATCAGCAGCAGCATTGTGCGTCTCAGAAGTCATTGTAGTGCCCTCGAGGTACTTTATATATATTTCCATTTCATGCTACCTCATGCTTCTATTCTCTCTATTGTACCTTCTATTCCGCCACATTTTTATTTCAAAGCTTTAGTTGATAAAAATGAAAACACAAAATGTACAGCAGCAAATGAAGGATGATGTACTGCAGCGTTTAAAGTGAGTTAATTAATCCACCTTCACCAGCTGCAGCGTCAAAGTGAGGCATCAATCACAACAAACAATCTGGAATTTTATGCACGAGTAGGGTTTCTAATGCCGCGCTTTAGCCTTTTCGTCCTTTTAATGACATTCTCTGTGTGCAGCATTCACCAGTGTGCCCACACAGCACATATTAAATATGCAAATAATGAGGAAATAATGAGATTCTCCATTATTTAGCATTTAAAGCATAAAAGGGGAACAAAGTGGAAAGTGCTGCAGCTCGGCGATAATTTGCACTGAACCGTCAAGCTTTCCCCTTAGTCTGCTCAACACACAAAAAATGTACTAAAACGTTTAAAACCGTAATCCTTCTACTAATCCCAGTTTTTACTGAAAGTTACAGTAATCAGTAATGTGATCCGTTTCTTTTCTTCCCTCGACCGTGAAGGAACCCCTTTGGGTAAAGATGTTCCATGTATGTCCTTACAGGTAAATCATGACATTTAATGGGTAACTTAAGACTAATAAGGACATTTATTGCGTAACCTTAGAATCAGTTTACGGTATTACAGTCTTTCAAATCACTGCAAACTCAAACTTAAGCGACAAAAAAAAGTGCTTGTGCTCGCGCACACGCACACACGCACACACACACACGCACACGCACACACAGAAAGCACTCCTGTTAACACTGCTGCACAGCTTGACGCTTGTAACATCACGTCTAGTAGAAGTCATGTCAGCAAAGGTGTGTGTGTGTGTGTGTGTGTGTGTGAGTTGAAATAAAAATGTAGACAAAACCTCCCTGAAAGGAAGACGCCGTCCGGGTCTGAGCTCCGCAAACCAATTATAGAGCGAGGAGAAGGGGGATCGGATTATACACAAACACACACTCCCACAGTACACACATCACACGTCGATACACGCACACTTTGAGCCAATTCGCTTCCTTGACAGCAGCCGTGCAGCACTTATCCCGATCAAGACTCACAGAAAGGAGGAATGCGTGTGTATGTCTGTGCGTGTGTGTGTGTGTGTGTGTGTGTGTACTTGCAGTTTGCCACCTTCAGCTTAAAGCTCTAATTGCCTCCTCTTGTCTGCGCACACTAAGTGGCACATATTTCTGTTGTGTAGCTCAGAGGGGTACGAGGTCCTGCTGCTGAACGAGGCAGACACACGCACACACACACACACACACACAGCCGACCCTCCTCACATCTACAGGAGAAGTGCGTCTTGCTTCCTGTGTCGGTTCCCCTTTGGCTGCTGAAGTTGTCGTGTGTGTGTGTGTGTGTGTGTGTGGGTGTGTGTCTGTCTCCATGAAGAGTGATGCTCTGATCTCAACAACTTTACATTTGCAGATTGCGTCTTGTGAGATTTGATCCAAACTAAAGAATGAGAAGAATGGAGACGATGTCATATCTCGGCTACATGCTGATCAGTCAGTTAATTTGAAGGTGGCTTCCTGTTTAAAGTCTAATGTGGGAATGTGCAACATGCCGTGGACTCATGTGAAGCCCCCCCCCCCCCCCCCCCCAACCCCCCACCTCCCCCCCCGTTACTCTTTCTGCAATTCCCCCCGTTGCAGAAAGATAGATTCAGAAAGTCTTCTGTTTGGATGCTGATGACTTTCATCAGACGGCCTGCAAGAGAGAGACACTTTTATCTTTGCGAAATCGGACTGAATCCAAAGCGAAAACCTGGGACACGTAACACCCCGTAAACCCTCTTGTGTCTGCCGTTACTCTGCCGATTCACCATCAATCTACCCCCCCGGTATCTTTCTTCCCGCTCTCAGAAAACATGCGCAGGTGCCGAGTTTCTACGCCTCCTAACTGGGTCACTTGTCTGGAACAATCGGAGCAGAAGAGCAAAAGTTATTTTTGTTCCCAATCGAAATATCCCTTAAAATCTACTCACGGAGGGACTCTCACAACAATAGATCTGCCCCCCCCGGTGCTAATCGCCTCTGTTTGTGGCGGACCCCGCCTCTCTCAGAACCTCATTACGGGCTCGGCGCCGGGCGGGAGGCAGACAGCTGGAGTTATGGGCTCCGGGAGGCCGAGCATCAGCCGGTCGTCTGTCATGTCTCACCAGCCGCTCCTCTGATTGGACCCGAGGCGGGCGGGGGGGGGGGGCGGGGCGAATCAATGAGTGAATACGCGCGCCATTAGCATGCCAATGCTAACCCCGCATGGCAGAGCTGCAGATTAGCCGGCCCCCAGGTTTGCCGGTGGTCAGGTGACGCGGCTCGCCGGACAGACGCCATGCAGGCGTGAATCAGGCACAACAGACGTATTTGTTTCCCGGCGAACGAATAGAGGTGTGTGTGTGTGTGTGTGTGTGTGTGTGTGTGTGTGTGTGGGTGTGTGTGTGTGTGTGGGGGGGGGGAGTTTAGCAATGCAGCTGTTGGGTGGAGAAAGATGGGGAGCAGACGGAGATAATGAGGACTGAACTGAACGCATTTTTAACTTTTAACGGCTTTGTCAGGTCAGCGCTTTGAATATTACTAAAAAGATGCAAATGACTCTTGTGTGTGTCTGTGTGTGTCTGTCTGTGTGTGTGTGTGTCTGTGTGTGTGTGTGTGTGTGTCTGTGTGTGTGTGTGTTGCATTTTTTCTCATCTTCTAAACATCAAACAGTTCATTTTCCTCCACCGTGTTCTGACAACGTTCTTTGTGTTCAGTAACCTATTTTAGACTTTTAGTAGAATCTATGATCCTGGTTCACATAGAGGATCAGGACTACGCTGATCCTGGTTCACATAGAGGATCAGGACTACACTGATCCTGGTTCACATAGAGGATCAGGACTACGCTGATCCTGGTTCACATAGAGGATCAGGACTACACTGATCCTGGTTCACATAGAGGATCATAGAGGATCAGGACTACACTGATCCTGGTTCACATAGAGGATCAGGACTACACTGATCCTGGTTCACATAGAGGATCATAGAGGATCAGGACTACACTGATCCTGGTTCACATAGAGGATCAGGACTACGCTGATCCTGGTTCACATAGAGGATCAGGACTATGCTGATCCTGGTTCACATAGAGGATCATAGAGGATCAGGACTACGCTGATCCTGGTTCACATAGAGGATCATAGAGGATCAGGACTATGCTGATCCTGGTTCACATAGAGGATCAGGACTACGCTGATCCTGGTTCACATAGAGGATCAGGACTACGCTGATCCTGGTTCACATAGAGGATCAGGACTACGCTGATCCTGGTTCACATAGAGGATCAGGACTACACTGATCCTGGTTCACATAGAGGATCATAGAGGATCAGGACTACACTGATCCTGGTTCACATAGAGGATCAGGACTACACTGATCCTGGTTCACATAGAGGATCATAGAGGATCAGGACTACACTGATCCTGGTTCACATAGAGGATCAGGACTACGCTGATCCTGGTTCACATAGAGGATCAGGACTACGCTGATCCTGGTTCACATAGAGGATCATAGAGGATCAGGACTACGCTGATCCTGGTTCACATAGAGGATCATAGAGGATCAGGACTATGCTGATCCTGGTTCACATAGAGGATCAGGACTACGCTGATCCTGGTTCACATAGAGGATCATAGAGGATCAGGACTACGCTGATCCTGGTTCACATAGAGCATCAGGACTACTCTGATCCTGGTTCACATAGAGGATCAGGACTACAGTGATCCTGGTTCACATAGAGGATCATAGAGGATCAGGACTACGCTGATCCTGGTTCACATAGAGGATCAGGACTACTCTGATCCTGGTTCACATAGAGGATCAGGACTACAGTGATCCTGCTTCATGTATTATGTGCTTTGTCTTTGTATTCAGCCGGCTGAACGTGTTTTCACACGGGTCCTCAGATCAAACCTAAAACATTTATTATTTGCTAAACTACTTGTTATTTATGGGAATTAAATGAAGCACTCTTGTATGAACCCCCCCGGCCCCCCAGGGTGGCTGGATGAAGCTGTGTAGGACCGTTGATGGAGCTCCAGTGTGTTTTCCGCAGCGCTGGAAGTCATCACGTCCTCGATTGAATTTGCTCAGTAATGGCTTTAGTTTCTCTCCCATTCCAGCTCAATTACCTTCTGCCAGCTCCCCCCCCCCCGGCCCCCCGGCCCCATTCCTCCAACCGCCGAGTTCACAAGAAACACCCTGCGACTGTGTTCTGCTGCTGATTGGATTTTAATTGAATCTGCTACTTAAAGCGCTCTCCTACTCATCGGGGGGAGAAAGTCCTCCAGGAGTTTACGTCCAGCAGGACGAGAGAAGGTTGTAAACAGCGACTTTTCGCTGCACAGCTTCTTCCTGCTCATCACTTTCATGTCAAATTAGTGCGGATTGGAGCGTCATTTAATATGTGTGCACTTTGACAATCCCCCAGGAAATATTTACTCATCCTTCAATGCGACTTTAGATCTTCCATCCACATAATCCACCGAGCCAGCTCCTCTCTTCTTCTGGGATGTTCTGTGAGAAAGTTATAGATCGAATGTCCTTCTCTATTGGAGACGTGAAGCTGAGCTGGTTCTGGTTCTGGGGCAGAGATCTTTCTCCGGGGGGGGGGATTAAATAGGCCCTCAGACGTCTAATCAACGAATCCCAGGCATGGCCCCCTGTAGGGGGGCGATCTCGTGGGGGGAGGGGGCCCCCGTTGATAGAAGTCAGCTACACTGTTAGCTGCAGTGCTAATTTTACACAGCGCCATCAGGACCACGGAGCCATAATGGGAGACTTATTATTAACCCCGATGACCTCTTTACCAGATATAAGTCAAAGCATTCCACATGTTACACACAACGATGCGGTTTAAAAAGGCGGGGGGGGGGGGGGGGGGGGTACTGCTGCTTCAGCTCTTCAACCTTTAAGTTAACTACATCCTACTATTTCGTCAGGGGGCTCCCCTGCCCTCCATCGACAAAATGTCACTCAAAGAGACACAAAATAACTATAAAGAGACAACTGCAACACACGGAGGCTCAAAATGAGTACAAAACATCCTCAACAAGAGACACAAAACCACAACACAAAGAGGTGAAACAGTAGAGGGAGTGTGTACAGCTCTTATGAGATGCCCCCCACTTTGGTTTTATTGTGTAAACATTTCATAAAATATGTGTAATACCTACAATAGCACTAATACCGTAATACCTACAATAGCACTAATACCGTAATACCTACAATAGCTCTAATACCTTAATACCTACAATAGCACTAATACCGTAATACCTACAATAGCACTAATACCTTAATACCTACAATAGCACTAATACCGTAATACCTACAATAGCACTAATACCTTAATACCTACAATAGCACTAATACGTTCTTGAAAAGCTTTTTTTTCATTTGCTTGTACTTTTGGAACCTACTTTCACTTTGATAGTTTTTTTTATATAGTTTTACTCTATAAAGAAAAAAAAGTAGGCTGAAGTTCTAATGTTTTGGTCCAGTCGGTATGATTTTCTATTTATAAGCTTGCCTCTTACCCTCCTAGGGGCAATCTGTTCATGGGATAAAGAAAAGATTGTCACCGCCTCGGAAAGAATTGAGCTGCTCGGTGAGATTGGCGGGTTTTGCGGAATGACCCTAAAATGCCTTTATTCCTTTAACGGTGACAGAAAAGTTCTGAAAAGAGCCGCTGGCGAGCCGCCTTTTACAAATGCAGCCAGAGGCCGAGGGGTGCTGCGCGCGGCGAATGATCTCACCCCGTCTCTTTGCGGTCGGAACACATTACCTGAGAGGCAGCTTCCCTTTATGCTAAAATATTAAAAGATCCTGTCGAAAGCAGTTCAATGTTTTTATTTTTAATAGTGCAGTCTTGCAGAAAGTATGGCTTTTATCAGAATTATTTAATCAGGCGCAAACACTAAAAAAAATAGGGCTCAATTCAACAATTATTTTCAATGTTTGATTAATTAGTCAATAAATGAATTCTCTCCATAAATGTGGCAAAAAAATAAAATATATATGTAGGTTTGGTTCAATGTGCTGTGTTAATGTTGCAAGCGGAGATTGTCCGTGACACGTTCGCCCTAGTACACAAAACTCGTTACACATCTGGCCCCAGCTGTGCAGGGACGCACAAACACCAGCCTCGCGCTTCCAACACGCGTGCGCTTAAGTAGCTCAAACCAGATTACAGAGCAACGCAGCGGCTCTTCTGCCCAGGAGGGCCTCCCCCTCTCAGCCGGCTGCCCCCCCTCCACCCCCCAAATTAAATATTCATTCTCCTCCGTGTCTTTCAACGTGACCCGTAGCCACTACACGTTACGGCGTGCGTACGTAGCTTAACCCAATCACCAAGAGGAGTTGTTGTAGGAATTAGGTTTGCATTACGATTGTCGCCGTGTGTGTGTGGTGTTTTTTTTGGCAACTAATGAACAGAAGCAACGCATAACGGAACGAGCAGGAGTGACACTGCATATCTGGTAGAGACCTGTCAATCAGCGCGTAGTCCCGCCCTAAAGCAACCCTTGTGTTATGGCGTATTTTACACTAAATAATTGACTTAATCAACATCATGCCGCGGTGAAGAAGACTTGAAACTAGAGACTGAGACCAAGAACTCATGTTCACAATGTCTACTGAGGGAATAAATCAGGAGAGAAGAAGAGTCATGCAGCTTTAACACATGAAGCTCTGACTTTGTGCCACGCGGTTAATAAAGACTTATGATTCCCAGTAACTGTAGAGGAAGGTCTGAAACTAACTTGTACATTTAAACACAGTGGATGTTATGAACAGTGCAGCCAAAAGTTTTCCCATTTAACTTCATAAAGCTCCATCACGTCATGATTGTAAAATGTCTTCTGGTCTTTACCAAATTGGGTCTCGTTGTCTAAAAACAGGGATAGATTAGAAGTGTAATTATACACAGGTGTAAAGAACTGGTAATATATTATAGGTATTTTTATTATAGGCGTCATTGACAGTGCCACCACCAGTCTGTGTTTTCTTTTTGTTTGTTAAATCAAGTCTGATAATAGCCTGTAAATAAATCTGGTGTTGTGATTATAGGATATTTCCCATTGTTTTCATGGCATGCCGTTAGAAACCTGGTGAACTCCCGTCCCTGCGTGTGACTTACCGTCGTCGACATTTAGTCTTTCTTGATATTATCACAGGCCTCCAACAGCCAAACATGTTTAATTCTTGGGCATTGGCGACCTAAAGGTGGAGGGTTTTGGCGCAAAGTCGGCACAAAGTCAGTGTTTTATGTCTGTCTGTGTGTTTCTTGTGTCGACAGAACAACACGTCGTGGAGGCCGGAGTCGTGTCAGGAGTGTGCCTGCCACGGCGACGTGGCCATCTGCCGGCCCGCCGTCTGCCGCAGCCCGCCGTGTGACACCCAGAGGGTGAGACTCCTCCGCACGTCCGTGTCCAGATGTGTGTGCGTCGCCGTGGAACGCGAGATCGCTCCGTGGAAAAGGACGAGCGGCCCCCTCGTTTCCTTTAAAAGCCGTCCAATTTGTACTCAAACATTGGACAAACGCCACATTTACTCAGGGACGGTTTTACTGCCCGATTGTCACCCATTAGGTGGTAATGAGAAGGCTATTTGGGGAAAGTGGGGAATAGACTGGAATAGTTTATTCAGCCAGTGAAAGAACTTCGGTTTAACTGATTAACTTTGGAGGTAGTTTAAGATTAAGCAATTCAAATGTTTAAATTGATTTATTTAACCAGCTTTAAACTAGTAATATTATAACTGCTAGTGCTAGTTGGCTAGTGCCGTTAGCTAACATGTTTTCAGTTGAATGTTTATTCATTTGGCGAAAGATGGACAAATTAGGTTTAGCTAGTTAAAACACATGAAGGTTAACGTTACTTAAAGGTTCAGCTCTTTATCCACAACACACCGCAGCGGTTGAGTTGTGAAGTAAGTAATTTGTTAGCTACAGGATGTGAAATATCTTCCGTTATCTATCTGACAGCAACTGGAATCAGTGCCAGACTCCCAACGCCAAGTGAATTAAATGAAAAGCTTTAAAAAAGTCAAGATTTTAACCGCTTCATTAGCAGATCGACTTTCAAAGGCGACTTTTAATCACTTGTCTTTCTTCTTTGGGAATTTCCTTCACGATAACAACCCATTAAAGGACGGACTACTGTGCATTGTCTGCAGATTGCACCTTGCTTTTAATTTGCCACAATGACAACTGTTCGCTGCCTTGTTTGGATTCACAGGGACACATTTTCAAAGCTCTTTTTTTGCCACTTTTCCTCGCTGTGCTTCTTGTTAAATGGGACTCGAACCTCAAAGCCTGCATGATCAAATCCGATCGCAACCCTGAGCCAAGGGAACAATCAACCCCTTACGAACACAATTCAACGTGTACTAAAAGGAGTCCACCTGCCCACCAAGCAGTTGGTCTCTACATCTAAAAAACTCTTAAATTCTGACGCTCGCTCACTTAAATTTCCTTATTAACTTTTAAGTATTCTTAATATTTCTGTGGTGTTCCATATTCTTTGTTAATCATGAACCACAGATTGTTGAATTCCACAGACCAGTTTATTGAATAATGGAGTAGTGGTTGCAGCTTGAACTCACAAACCAGACTAATTATTTTGTTGCATAAATCAAAATGCAAATGTCTGTCCATGTTTCCTACTGATTAATACTATAATTAATACTGCATTAAGCATTTTCACCTCTTGTTCTCGGTTCCAATTTCACGGTTTCATTTTGCAATGTAATTAGAAATGTATTCAATTTACTTATAAAGGCCAGTAAATGGTGTTAAATAACAAGCTAAACAATATCATAGATTATAATTGCATTGCAGGATGAAATGTTCTGTCACATAGTAAAAAGAAATGGAAGTTGATGGAGATACTCGATTTAAATAACAACTATTATGAATGACTTTATCCTTCTAAGTGACATTGGTTTGTTATACTGCCAATGATGTGAAGATACATCCTCTTCACTGTCCATCTTTATAATGAGATGAGATTACCTTAATACATCTCATATTATTCACCAGAAACTCTTCACGTGATTGTTTATTTCTCTGCAAAAATAAACTGCAGGAATAGAAAACCTTAAGCGTTAAGCTTCATTTGCAGAAATGCAATCTTTAGATCAAATTCTTGTATTCGTTCTATGTTCTGTGGTATTTTGGCAATTAAATCTGAGGCAGAAGAAAAAAGACAAAAGGCCAGAGGTTCTGCAAGATGGAAAGTTCAGGGAAATCCACATAATATCTCAAATATAAAAAAGCATGTAGAGGTTGTAGTGATTTATTCATTAGTGGCTGATGAATTCTCCGTATTCCACCCACACGCGGCCTTGCGTTTGTCCTAAAGTTGTGCTGGCAGGTGAAGCACGAGATCAACCTGCTGCACATCTCACTCCCCGCAGATGTTACTCATGCACTCAGCCTCACATCGGTTGGGTTTCATTCTATTTCTCCCATTGACAGATATTCTCTGAAGCCTTTTTGGGGAGTTTTATCCCTACTCCTTATAGAAATCCCCCCCCCCCTCCCTCCTCCCGCCTCCTCATTCCATTCTATATCACCTGTATTCACATTGAAATGACAGCTCAACCGTCCCCCGCTCTGCACCTGCCGCGTGATGAATCTGTATTGTGATGTGTTTTGTTACACCTCGGTATTCTACACCCGATGGAGCCCCCCGCTTCTTCATTGTCAGCGGCCCCGTTGTACTTGTCACATGACGGGTCACTTTGCGGCACGCTTTGTATTCCCTCGCGTTGCATTTAGTCTGTTCTCTGGGGATTTGTGTGTATTCTGGTGGTGTTTGCTGTGCGTGTGTGAATCTAAGGTATGTGTGTGTCTTTTCTAAAGGGCGAGCGTCTGAGGATCCCTGCCAACAAGTGCTGTCCGGAGTGCGTCTCCTCGTCCGAGGGCTCCTGCCAGTACGAAGGAGTTGTTTATGGAGTAAGTCAAGTTGACTTCATATGTTTCTATGATCATCCATTCTACAAAACCCAAATATGCAGCTTGTATTGATCGATTTGGTTCCAATCAGGTGGCAACCATAAAGCTGCATTCTCTCTAATGAACACCAGGGGGCGAGTCTATGAACAAATTAATCTACTCTTGATTTTACCCTCAGTAAACATTGTAAACATGAGTTTATGGTCTCAAAGTCAAAGAGACCATAGAGCATGGGATGGTGATGGACAGGTCTGATGGACAGGTATCTACCACAACGTTGTCCAAAGATGAGGGTGAGGGCCAAATTGCTGAACTAGAGATTTCAAATCCATAGTCAACAAACCAATCAATGACATCATTGTGACCACGCCCACTTCCTATTCATGGTTCAAATGCGGGGGAATGAAGCAGTTTGTGTTTAATGACCCCAAGCTCAAAAGCCACGTCTATAAAGAAATGGGTGTCCTTGTTCGGTGAGGAAGAACTTGACTGGTCTGTAGTGAGTCCTGACCCCAGGCAGACCAGTCAAGTCCTTTAGGAGCCTGATCCCCAAACATGGGTGAGTGACATCACATGTCTGAGGCGGGATGAAATCCCTTCTGTCAGAGTACACAACTGAAACCAAAAGACTAAAAGAGAAGATCAATACCTCTGCTTTCTGAATGATACTTTTAACTATCAAACATGTACATGGTGACACCATAAAATCCAAATATTACATCCAAGGAGATTCCACTTTTAAATCCCAATTTGTCATCTTTTTTGTGGGAGCTGAATAGCTGGTCTGGGATTCCGGCCCCCTCGCTCCTCGCCGCCCTTTCACCACAGAAACAATCACCGCGTTGTTCGTCTTCATCAGCTGGCTTAACGAGCTGGACTCAACTGTACGTGCCCCTCCGAATGGGGATGAGGCGGGTTCGGGGAGTCCGCTGGCGTCCCTTCCCCCTGGCGGACTGGAGTTGGGCGGATCTGTAAATCATGGCCTTTTGAGATTTCACTGCCATCGCTGCTTTTTAACAGGAGGAAAATACACTTTTTTATTGTTTAGTGGGACACAAAGGGAGAGGATTTCTATGACGGTTGATTCCTCTATAGCACGTTTAATCTACCAGGAGCCAGTACGCTGACGTAATATCACACTATTGTCACTGCTAAAGATCCAGAATCAGCACCCTGGACAGCGGCCGGCCAAACTTTTATATTAGCATTTAGCTGTTTCTTTAAGGATATTTAAAGGAATAATTTAGCATATTGTCTGTGAGCTGAAACCACGACTGGCTTTTACTTGTTGTTCTCCTCAGACGTCTCCTCCAAGGCAAAACAACGTTTAAACCATTTAAACTCCTACTAATGAACGAACGATTTACTTTACGCTGGCTGAAGAAAGTTTTTATAGCCCAGAAAACGAGTGGAGACAGATTCCTCACCTCTATCGTTGTGCCTGCAGGCAACCAGACCGAACCGGGAAACCCAACGATGGATGCACTGTAATTACTTCTCTAATGACCACCCGCGAGACAGATTCGTCAATCCACGGCTGTCAATCACACATTTAAAACACCCTCATTTGTTGGACGGACACATGTCGCCCTGAGGCCTTTTTATCAACTAGTTTATGCTTGTTTGAAAGAAAAGGAAAAGATTAGGAGGAATTACGTGTAAATAGAAAGTTCAGTTCTATTTAGATGGTTGTGGCATTCAGATGGACACGAAGGCCCCTCATGCTCCTCCCTGTCCAAACTCGTCCTTTATCAAGTGAAAATGTGGAAACTTTGCATCAAAATAAGTTCGGTCTGTCCCCCCCTTCACTACCTTCTGGAAACTCACCTGCGCTTTAATGTCGCATGTCAGAGAGTAACGGTCTCCCCCCCCCCTCCACCCCCGCAGCACGACAGCCAATGGAGTCCGTCTCCCTGCTCGCGGTGCGTCTGCTCCAGGGGGGCCGTCTCCTGCGGCGCTCGGCCCTGCCCCCCCCTCAGCTGTCCCGGGGACCAGAGCCCCTTTGTCCCGGCTGGAGAGTGCTGCCCCAAGTGTGTCCGCAAGGGAGGTATGTGCCCCCCCCTTACTCCTCCCCCCACTGTATGCACGCTCACTTTCTCAGGGACTTTTAAAGCAGCCACAAGATGCTCAGATGCATCTTTTAACTCTTCAGAGCTGCATTTCTCCCTCAGCAGCGTCTGCTTTATGCTCATTACAGCATCACGTCGCTCCGTCTTACTTTGAAAGGATTTAACGGCACAGCGGCAGGAGGTCGTTCATCTCAGTGAACCGACTCCACCGTATGGGTGCGAAGGGGGGACGGGGGGGGGAGCCGGCGTTAATTGGCATGTAGAAAATGTGCTGTTTTTGGATGGAAACCAAAAGTGTATGATTGCTTTGTGCCGATCGGAGCCGCTGGAGGTAGAAATGAGTAAACTACAGAGCAAAAAAAAAAAGAGTCCCTGATTAAAGTGAGAAATGAGCGTGAAAACAAATCAGAAATTCTCTGACATTAAAGCCACAGACTCATCGTCACATCGTCAAGAAACATTTTATTCAATTCAGTCCTGTCTTCGTTTTTCCTGCTTCCTGAGGTGTGATGATGTCATCGCGCAGTGTGCATTGAACCTAAAGTAGAATGCCGGACTTAAACTATCTGTTCACTCATTGTGTGTGTGTGTGTGTGTGTGTGTCAGCGTCCTGCCCCTGGCAGGGGGCGGAGTACAGAGACGGCGAGGAATGGGCGCCGACCCTCTGCTCCAGGTGTGCGTGTGGCGGCGGGGAGGTCCGGTGCTCCGTGGCCGAGTGCCGGCCGGTGGCCTGCAAACCGGTGAGCTGACGTCCAATTATACATGGCTCATTGTTGATGCCCACACACACACACACACACACACACTCACACACCTGCTCTGACTGTTTTCTTCTCCTTGTCCTCCAGCATGAGAACTTGGTGATCCAGCCGGGCCGCTGCTGTCCGCAGTGTGTGTCCAACCCGTGTCTGTCTGCTGGTACACAGCACCAGGTAGGTCGCCTCACCTGTAGCTGTGTGTGTGTGTGTGTGTTTGGTATCGAGATGGACGCTGTCCAAGCCTTTTCCCTCCTCTCGTCTCATCTTGTCTCCTCCGTCCTTCCTCATGACGTCAGGAGACATCTCATCTCAATTCATTTTTAACTGTATTTCAGAGGACGAATCCTGTCGCCGTCTTTCTGGTCACGCCCACACAGCCGACTCTAAAGTACACACAAAGTACACACGAAGTACACGCAGAGTACACTCCCCGTCCTGCGTGACCACGACTCCTGAGACGGAATACAAAAGAACACAATCAGGGTCGAGGAGTTAAAAAAGTACCGAGGCGAGGAACTTAAGGAGCAACTTCACGGGGGGGGGCGGAGCTACCGAGACACAAGGGGACATAATGGAGGGGGGGGGGGGGGGGGGGGGTCACACAGAGAGGACATGAGGACACAACGTGAAGACTCCTGAAACAAGAGGGAGACATTTACTCTGTAAAAGGAAAATGAATCATAGTAAAGTACTTAGTTGACTTGAGGGTTTTGTGTGTAGTCGGGTTTGTGTGTTTGTCAGAGCGTGAAATCACCTGTTATGACTGTTATGAATGTGATATCAGGAAAAAAACATCCTCTTTTTTGTGACATAATGGATTCTAATGTGTCCTCAGCGCTTCGGTCAATATTTAATGGACCCGAGGAGGAAGGATTTAATGTGACAGCTGCAGGAAGTTGACCCCAAATTGAAACAGCTTAAATATTAAGGCCCTGATGTCAGAGACAGACTGAGTTTAAGTTACAGTGTCACCAGCCGTCTCTCCACCATCTGCAGATCAGAGGAATGTCAGACATCGAGGTTACATACAAGAACGACTACGTTCATTATTCATCTCAGCAGCGCTTCAGATGCTTTATTCAAACGTATAGTTTACAACTGTTCGTGTGGCAATAAAGTTGTTTAGATGCTGCTTCTCTAAAAAAAAAACTCTTTGTCACCAAAATATCAAAGACTGGTAATTATACAATAAACAAAATCAACAGTCTGTGAGAGCGATAAATGAAGACATCTCTTCTTTTCCCTCCACTTCCTCTTCTAACCCGTCGGCACAATGTCGGCGGGTTGTGTGTCGTACGTGGTCACAGGGATGCAGGTGAGAATTAGGTCGGCATGTGATGGCTGCCATTGGCTCCTGACAGCAAAGTGTGTATGTGTGTGTGTGTGTGTGTTTAGAGCCGCCTAAGTGTGTGTGTCTGTGTGTATCTTTGCAGCATGGCGAGCAGTGGCAGAAGAACGCCTGCACCACCTGTGTGTGTGACAGGGGTCAGTCCAAATGCCACACACACACCTGTCAGCCCGTCACCTGCGACGAGGTGGGTAGCATCATGCACACGCACACGCACACGCACACACACACACACACACCGATCTGAGGGCCCAACAGAGTTTATTTTCTTTAACTATATGAAATGTATTTCAGTACATCAACTCACTGACTCGCAGCATGCAGCCGCCGCTCTAAAATCATCCGATACTCAGAAATAAAAGCTGAGCTCATTATTACCCCCCCCCCCCCTTCTCCCCCCGCAGGGTCAGACCAAAGTGAGACGGGCTGGTCAGTGCTGCGACGGATGCGCCGCCGTTGAGGGGAGCTGCCCGTACGAGGGCGTGGTGCGTTACCACGGAGACATGTGGAACGCCACGGGCTGCGAGTTCTGCGCCTGCGTCCGAGGTCAGGTGGTCTGCCAGACGGCCGAGTGCGGGCGCGTGGAATGTCCACAGGTAGAAAATAACTTTTTATCAACTAAACTCTTATCAACTAAAGAGCAAATCTGCCCTTTTACTGCATGTAGCATAAAAATACCTGGTAAAATACCTTTATAAACACACATTTACCTGGTAAAATACCTTTATAAACACACATATACCTGTTAAAATACCTTTATAAACACATATACCTGGTAAAATACCTTTATAAACACATACCTGGTAAAATACCTTTATAAACACATATACCTGGTAAAACACCTTTATAAACACATATACCTGGTAAAATACTTTTATAAACACATTTACCTGGTAAAATACCTTTATAAACACATATACCTGGTAAAATACCTTTATAAACACATACCTGGTAAAATACCTTTGTAAACACATACCTGGTAAAATACCTTTTATTAGCACATATATCTGGTAAAATACCTTTATAAACACACATACCTGGTAAAATACCTTTGTAAACACATTTACCTGGTAAAATACCTTTGTCAACACATACCTGGTAAAATACCTTTTATTAGCACATATATCTGGTAAAATACCTTTATAAACACATTTACCTGGTAAAATACCCTTTATTAGCACATATATCTGGTAAAATACCTTTATAAACACACATACCTGGTAAAATACCCTTTATTAGCACATATATCTGGTAAAATACCTTTATAAACACATTTACCTGGTAAAATACCCTTTATTAGCACATATAACTGGTAAAATACCTTTATAAACACATTTACCTGGTAAAATACCTTTTATTAGCACATATATCTGGTAAAATACCTTTATAAACACACATACCTGGTAAAATACCCTTTATTAGCACATATATCTGGTAAAATACCCTTTATAAACACATATACCTGGTAAAATACCCTTTATAAACACATATACCTGGTAAAATACCCTTTATTAGCACATATATCTGGTAAAATACCCTTTATAAACACATATACCTGGTAAAATACCCTTTATTAGCACATATATCTGGTAAAATACCCTTTATAAACACATATACCTGGTAAAATATCTTTATAAACACATTTACCTGGTAAAACACCTTTATAAACACATAAACCTGGTAAGATTCATAATCTCAGGGTAAATGTGTGTAAGCTACCAGAGGTCATTGTTGTACTGTTGAGAGTTGATCTGGAGCGTCACATCGATGGACCCGGGGGTCTTTCCTTGCAGCCCCCGCCTGCTCTGCCTGCTCTAACAAGTTCTCCGGCCCCCAAAATGCAACATGTCAGCGCCCAGAAATCCCATTTCCTTCCCTTCAAAGAGCCACTGAAACGGCAACGGAAGACGTCACAGTCACTTTGCTCCCCGTTTTCCCACAGTCACTTTAATTTGCTGCAGTGAAATGCATCAGTTCACAAGCGATCTTCATTGGTATCGAGGAGATGGTGTTTGAAAAGTAATCGCTTGAGGTTACAGGGTCATTACAGGTCATTCAGTCCACTTAAAGTGACGTAAATTGAAAGACAAATTGAGCTGGTGATGATCTTAGTGGAAGCTGATGGGCACTGCAGCAAAAAGTACGAGCGGCAAAGTCAACCTGAATCTGTCTGCAGACACAAGAACCGTGAAGAACCTTTGGAGGGGCGGGGCTACTGTTGCGCCTGCCGTTGCCAAGCAACCACAACTCCCTCAATGTTCCTCCACTGAGAAGGCTTCTTGTTGCCAACGACATTAGAAACGCCGCGGATAAGACCGAGCGGCGCCGTGTGTGTGGTCTTCCTTTAGACTTGAGTCTGAACAGAAGACGTAGCATAGCACTTCTTAAGGCCACTAGCCTTCGTTCCCATGGTTACCTTTGTCCCCTAAAATGACCCTCTTTGTTCGGCGCCACTTCAGAAACGTATCAGATTAAACTGCGTTAATGAGCCCCTCCCTCGTTAATCCCGCCGTACACTGGTGATTACAGCAGGAGTGTTCTGAGCTGTAGGCGGAGTCACTCTGGTTCGAGTCATGTCACGTTGCCATGGTAATGTGCAGAGCTGATAACTTAGAGCAGGTCGACCGCCAAGGGAAGTACCAGTTGATCGCGTGCCATGACGTCACGCATGCGCGGTCTACCGCGGAAGGTGACCAAACTAATGCTAATGCTAATTAGCGATCCTTGCTTACTAACGGACGGCTGACAGATGAGAGGCTTGTTGGTTTCTACTTACTGGCCGGTACCCCCCTCCCCTCGTCAGCTGATCATAGTGATCAGTAATAATCAATCAGTTCAAATCACTTCATCAAAGCTCTGAACTCCATTTCATGGCTTCATATTGAACCTCGGGGGATCTTTATTTCCTCTTCTTTATTTCTTTGAAAAGGGAAAAATAAAAAGGTTTATTGTTAGCTAGTTCAGCTAATGAAACTCCTCCCACTTCTCCTTAATCACCTTAATGAGCACTGCCTCTCAAACAATCTCCATCGACCAATCACGTTGCTGCTTCACTGCTTTTGAGATTAATAATGAAGGTTCATCTTCTGTGAATCCTCTCAGCTAAAATAAAGTTGAATTAAACAGAACTGGACTGACTGGAGCAACTTGGTAGGAGGTTGCTAGGTAACACAGTATAAATACACCCTGTGGTACTTGTACTGCTGCTCTGGGGGATTTTCCCTGAAGTTTTACATTGAAATAAACAATCGTCTTGTTTGTTTCTTTCAGGGATCTGAGCTGGTTCACCTGCCGGGGAGGTGCTGCCCGCAGTGTTCCTCCCAGAAGCCTTCCTGTTTGCACGAGGGGGAATCCTACGAGGTACTTTGCCGTTTGTTTGCACTAAATGATATAAATAAACGTCTGTGAGGCGACGAATCCAAACCGCGTGGGTGAGACTCTCAGAAGTGAAATAAAGAAAGCAGAGGGGCACAAAGTGCATCTGCAGAGGAGGCTGCTGCACAAGCGAATGCGTCAGTATTAAGCTGCTTTTGGATGCATAAACACCGAGGGGGGGGCGGGGGGGTAATGGCTCTATCAGGAGCTGTCAGGTCACTTTGCTACAAGAAGCTGTGATTATTCTGCTTGTCAACTTCATTATTCATAGGAAGGTCCTGGATACCCAGAATGCAACAGGCTTCCGTTTCTGACATTCTGCTCATTAAATGAAATGCTCCCTGGGGAGTTCATCCACCAGTAGTAAACAACGATGTGTGGAGTGCTGGTGGTGCCCTCCGCTGGGTCTGACGGGCGGGGGGGGGGCAGATCTGTGACCTCCTGATGACCTGGCTGAGGGGACGAATACTGATCTATATTCATCAATGCAGTCATGACGTGTTTCACTCAGTTAAGGTGAGATTGGAGACTAAAGGCTCCTTTGATCCCACCAGGTCTGATTAACTGTTTTATCTCCCCACCCCCCTGTGGACCCCCCCCCCCTTCTCTCAGGACCTGGCCCGGTGGACGGACGGCGGATGCCGGGAGTGCGAATGCCGCGGCGCCCGGGTGACTTGCTACCTGCGCTCCTGCCCCACCTGCCCCCCCGGCACCCTGCAGGTCAGCCGGGCGGGCCGGTGCTGCCCCGAGTGCCACCCGGGTACGTCGCCCCCGCAAAGGATGCTGGGAGAACGCATTACCTAACTTAACACGACAGCCCAGTATACAGGCCTAGGAAGAAGGCGAGCGTCGTACTTTCTGTGTACTTTTCCTCCTCTGCTTTCACTTTTCACGGGTTGGTGTTAGCTCGCTAAGCTAGCCACCGTGTTCACAAGGTTATAAACCACCACAGACGAATAATCTCCGCTTTCACACCGCGGGGGATAATTAAAAGAGTTCCAGGCTTTATGTCATCAAACCTCAGCGTGAACATGGACCAGCTTCATTAAAAAGCCAGCAGGGTTTATACGACTACAGTCCTGCGTGCTGGTGGTTTTTTTCCAAACACAAAAGCCATCATTTGAAGCCGTGTGCGTTTTTTGGAGGAGCAGAATGGTTTTAAAACTCTCCCTTTCCTCGCTGGGGGGCCCCCCTCCTCGCTATAACGTGTTTTATTTTAAATCTGTAAAATAAAACACGTATACTCTGGAAAATACAGTCCAATTAGTCCGAGGACCCGACAGGGAGAAGGTGTTAAACGTAGCCGAGACCCAGAGACTTCCCTTAGATGTAAATGAAAGAATATGATGCTAAAGGAAGTGGAGGAAAGCTACTAAGTTGCTTTACTGAAGTAAAAGCACTCCCTTTAAGTACAGTTTGACGTATTGTACTACATTAGTTTTATTTGTGTTAGTAGTCTTTCTTGTTTGATAGTTATGTTTTGTAGTCAAGACTTAACATAAAATTAGCGTTAATCCCAATAAACTTTGAACCAATATTAACAAATATTTACCACAATAAACGTCACGTTTATCTGGTCACGTTTCAGATGTCTGAGTTGTTATCGGCTCCGTCAAAGAAACGTTTTCCCTTTTTATTTTAAATAACTATCCCATGTTCAAAGATGAAAAATCATTGGACGTCAAAGCCTTTGAAATATTCTTCTCTCCCTGCTTGTTCATCATCTCGATAAAATGGAGCCCAAAATCCGGCTGAACTAAACTGCCTCCTTCCGCATCTTCAATTGGACTTTTCCCCGAGGTGGAAGAAACCTGGATGCTTTAATCTTTCTATTTTCCATCCTCACATTTAAAAAACCTTCTGCATTCGGGTTCATCTTATATGATTCTTTATCTTCGTCACGCCCTCTCCTCTCGGTTTCTGATCTAAGTACAACACGCTATATACAGTATTTATACACAGATACATATGTGTGTATAAGTGTGCAGGTGTGTATATACAGATGTAGGTACAGCTGGAGATGCACATATTGTACGTTGTGTTGGATGTAGTCAGTGTGGTCATAGAGCAGTTGAATGTTTAATTGGTAGCGTGTTGAAAGATGCGCATTCCTTAACAAAGTGACTTAGAAATGATTCACACTTTACAATTATTTAGCAACGAGGCAGATGTTCGTTGACTCGTTTTACAACTGGGTCCTCAGTCTGAAAATGGGAAGAAAGAAACATATTCTGTCTTCTTCTTCTATTGGCTCAGAGGTCAGCAGCCTCTCCTCTCATTGGACGGTCCACGCACACATGGTTCATTTGATGGGCAGCTATCGCTGTTCAATGTTAACATATGAAGCAGTAGTAGGAGGCTTGTGTTACTAGTTAACGTATTCTTAGATTGATGCATATTTCGGGCCTTCTCCAAGGATGAGGATTAAGCATCCACTTCCGTAACCTTGGAAACGACTGCAGAGACGTCCCGATCCGTCACGGTGTCGAAGAAGGAATGTTCAGGGAACTCCTTGACAGAAGTGAAGTATTTCCTTCCACCTCCCCAAACACTCACACCGAGTGTCGTCCGCCAACGGGGGAATGACACCGATTACTTCTGCTCTGGCAGCAATGCATCAAATTTGACTCTTCAGCGCCTCGGATGATGCGCAGAAGTGTGCTTTTCCCCAAGACTAGGAATGAAACCATGACCAGTGAGCTCTATTGTTATTTTTATGTTACATAATGTGACTCAAACAGCTGATGAGATCTTGTAATTCGTGGACACAAACAGCACATGTTTGACATCATGTTAATTACATATAAAATGTTCCGTGAGAGACTTTCTACTGAGGGGTCTGGGAAATCACAGCGAAGGTGTCTCTGGTAGGGGGTAGTGGTCTCTGGGTAGTGGTCTGTGGTTGGGGGGTAGTGGTCTCTGATAGGGGGTAGTTGTATCTGGTCTGGTAGTACTGGTCTCTGGTAGGGGGTAGTTGTATCTGGTAGGGGAGCAGTGGTCTGTGGCGGGGGGGTAGTGGTCTCGGGTCTGGGAGTAGTGGTCTCTGGTAGGGGAGTAGTGGTCTCTGGTTGGGGGGTAGTGGTATCTGGTCTGTGAGTAGTGGTCTCTGGTTGGGGGGTAGTGGTCTGTAGTTGGGGGGTAGTGGTCTCTGGTAGGGGTGAGTGGGGAGTGGTCTCTGGTTAGGGAGTAGTGGTCTGTGGTAGGCGGGTAGTGGTCTCGGGTCTAGGAGTAGTGGTCTATGGTAGGGGAGTAGTGGTCTGTGGTTGGGGGGTAGTGGTCTCGGGTCTGGGAGTAGTGGTCTCGGGTCTGGGAGTAGTGGTCTCTGGTTGGGGAGGAGTGGTCTCTGGTAGGGGGGTAGTGGTCTCTGGTTAGGGGTAGTGGTCTCTGGTAGGGGAGTAGTGGTCTTTGGTAGGGGAGTAGTTGTCTCTGGTAGGGGGGTAGTGGTCTCTGGTAGGGGAGTAGTGGTCTCTGGTAGGGGGCAGTGGTCTTTGGTAGGGGGCAGTGGTCTCTGGTAGGGGAGTAGTGGTCTCTGGTAGAGGGGTGGTGGTCTCTGGTAGGGGGGTAGTGGTCTCTGGTAGGGGGGTAGTGGTCTTTGGTAGGGGGCAGTGGTCTCTGGTAGGGGAGTAGTGGTCTTTGGTAGGGGAGTAGTTGTCTCTGGTAGGGGGGTAGTGGTCTCTGGTAGGGGAGTAGTGGTCTTTGGTAGGGGAGTAGTGGTCTCTGGTAGGGGGGTAGTGGTCTCTGGTAGGGGGCAGTGGTCTCTGGTAGGGGAGTAGTGGTCTCTGGTAGGGGGGTAGTGGTCTCTGGTAGGGGGGTAGTGGTCTTTGGTAGGGGGCAGTGGTCTCTGGTAGGGGAGTAGTGGTCTCTGGTAGAGGGGTAGTGGTCTCTGGTAGGGGGGTAGTGGTCTCTGGTAGGGGGCAGTGGTCTCTGGTAGGGGAGTAGTGGTCTCTGGTAGGGGTAGTGGTCTCTGGTAGGGGGGTAGTGGTCTCTGGTAGGGGCAGTGGTCTCTGGTAGGGGCAGTGGTCTCTGGTAGGGGAGTAGTGGTCTCTGGTAGGGGTAGTGGTCTCTGGTAGGGGGTAGTGGTCTCTGGTTGGGGAGTAGTGGTCTCTGGTAGGGGGGGTAGTGGTCTCTGGTCGTTGGTTTTGGGGGGTGTTTGGTGACTCAACGGCCTCTCTGATTGGCTGCAGTTGTTCCCGCTCGGATCCACACGAGTTTCCTTCCAGCGAGTTCCGCCGTTAATCACAACGGTGCTTTTTGCTCTCCTGCATTTTACGGTCGGGGGGTTCTGGCTCGCCGCGGTGAGACGGAAAGGTGCAGCTGCCTTCTGTAAACAACATGTGATCGCTTAACTCAGGCAGGAAATGTGCTTTTAATCCTCCAGGAGGGAGGAAAGCTGAATAATAATAATCTCATTCACGTCTGAGCTGTCAGAGAAACGAGAAACCACGTTGTTACTATTCAGATGTACCTGTTTGATTCTCTGTTTAGGCAGAATATATGTTAGAAGACATTATCGGTACATTACCTCCGGCTTATATATATATATATTATTTACATAGAAATACATATATGTATATGTTGTTTACACACATCTCAGTCTGAGATGGGGAGGGAATTTGGGGAGATGGTGGAGATACTTGGAACAGTGTGTTCTCCCCCCCCCACCCCGTCTTCAGTCCACCAATCGTCTCGTTTTCTCCCCCCTGTTCTATTTGTGTCAGTTTCTGAAATGAGATTTTTAGAAGAGAAACCAGAGGACATTTCAGCCTCTGACGTTTTCTCTTTTTATCCAAAAATTAAAACTCCCACGAGCAGCGAAAACCAGTTTCTGCAGAAGCAAAGAATCACCAACGATGAGAAGATCAACGTTGTGAATATGAAAAATCATCATATATATTTGTTTGTGTCTTTGTATTGAGATGTGTGGAGAAACACTTGTGCATTTGGTGCTTTCACAATGTTTGATATAAATGAATTAATAACGGGGATACGATGACTGAAGTGGGAACAGAACAGTTTGATAACTCACATCACAATATTGATCCCGTCGTGTTGCTTCCCTTGTGTTCTTCCAGTCCGGTGCCATGCAGACTGCTCGTCCTGCTCGGCGTCCCCGGACCACTGCGAGAGCTGCAGGGACCCGAAGGCCGTCCTCCACCTCGGCCGCTGCCTGTCCGTCTGTCCGGCCGGTTACTACGGCGACGGGCTAACGTGCGCAGGTAGGGCCGCCGTTTGAATACCTGTACATGTATGTTTTGACTTTTGTGGTCTGATTCCTTGAAGGGAATCCGCCTGTTAAGAGAGTTTTATTTTGAAAAGACTGCCTGCATTCAACGTAAACGAGGCTTTTGTAGGAAAACACGAGGAACATTCTTCCTCTCCTGATCCTTCTCCTCCCTCCCTCCCCTCTCTCCACCTCCTCCTCTCTCCTCCACCTCCTCCCATGTGAGCGGGTGTCTGGGAGCCCTGACGTAGGATTTAGCCGCTTTTTATTCTGAAATCGTTTGAGATTTCTCATTTTAAAAACATCCTCTGGTTTATTATATTCATGATGTCTGTGAGTAGATTAACTTTCACCAAGCAGTGGTAAGAGTAGGAAACAATGAACAACAATTCCTCTGTGATGTGGTTTATCTCTTCTGGGATATTACTTTGTAAACTACATCTAATCTGTTCGCTGCTTTTTTCATAAATATACCAGAGGGAGGGTCTCTCTCTTTTGTGAAATGTTTAATTCAATAAAAACTTGAATTCCTTTGTGTTTTGTTGCTAAACAGCACTTTGGGCCACGAGGTAAACAAGGTCAGATCCAATATTAAACAGCGTTGTTTTACCACCAGAGCCCCGATGGAGGAAACACGGGAAATATTCTGCAGGAAGAAGAATTAACTTTCTTCCTCTTCTCTGAGGACACGCTGACTTTCATAGTTTCAGAGAAGTTGCATTTGCATCGTTGCAGTAAATAAACCTTCCGCTCTTCCTGGAGATGTTCCCTCGTTGCCGCGTGTGGAACATCTGGCTTGAGATACGTCTTATTTGCTCTACAGAACTTCTTCACCCTCACGAGCCCCCACAGCTCCTCGGACGAGAAGTGGGAAATTCATCCTTTTTATTTCTTTACCCCCCCCACCTGCAGCCTGCAAGCCGTCCTGTGCCTCTTGCTCCAGCGGGTGGGACTGCCGGTCCTGCGCCCCCCCGCTGCCCCTGCTGAGGGCCGATGGCGTCGAGTGCCTGGCCTCTTGTCCTCCTGGGTCCTATCGCCACGACGACGAGCACTGTCGCGGTGAGTATGACACTGGGGCGGGCGGGGGGGGGGGGGGGTCCACGGGCCCCTCAGGGTCCTCGGTTTGGCTCAGATTAAACTACATGCGACTCGGGGGAGAAGGAGATGTTTACGTTTAAGTTAACAGGAGAGGACGTGAGCCGGAGAAGCTCTGCGTGTTAAACCTCCACGTGTGCAATTAACACTCCTACATATAACTATATATGTGCGTGTGTCTATATACACTGTATCACGTGCTACATTTCTCTGCTAACTTCCAAACACTTCACGTCTTTAGTGCGAACGTGTCTTTTACGGGAGGAACGGACTCAGCTTCCGCAAAGAGAGGAAACGTGGAGCAAGAGCAAAGCTGCTTCCTCGCCGCTCCGTTAAATTGCCAAAATCTCTCATCCCATCTTGTTTTATCACTCAGAGTTAGAGGGGGGGGTGGGGGGGGGGGGGAGGGATTACCCGCTGCATCGTGTGACTGTGCCCCCCCCCACACCCCCCCACCCGGCCTGCTGGGATTACACTCGCTGATAACTTCACGCTTTGGGCTGCACTGAAAAATAAATTGCTTTCCGTCGGGGGGGGGGGGGGGGGGGCAAGGTAAAGGACGTGTAATCCCCTTGTTGGACATAACCGTTTCTGCAGGGGGAGAGTGTGTATATGTGTGTGCGTCTGTACGTGTGTGTGTGTGTGTGCAGGAAGCTTCAAGATGCATCTTGTATTCATGTCCTGGTATTTCATGGACACTAGAACGGTTCTGCTTCCCCACTCGGCTCCTCGTCTCTTTGATTCTTCTCCAAGGAAACGGATTCAGAACAGAATGAACATCTCTTTATTATTTTAGTATGCAAACATATTTTTGACCCACAAAAATCTGAAGATCGTTGTCCTCTAATCAATGATATTTATATTGATTGCCCCGGGGGCTTTAAGGGGCGACCCCCACCCTCTGTGGATCTTCAGCACACTACGGAGGAGGACGAGAAGAAGGAGGCGACGATAAAGCGAGGCATTGGATAACGGATGACTCCGTGTTTGAGAGCACGCTGTCAGATTACAGCGGTTTACGTTTAGCATGAGGAGCGACGTGAGCGTGCAGATGTTGTACCAGTCGCAGCCACGAGCCAATCAGCAGCCTGTGAGGAGCCACCGGCGGATGGAGGCGGAGCTTAGAGGACTGAACGGCGTTTAAGATGCGCAGGTGTGACGTGGAGACGGCGCATGCAGCTCTGGTAGCGGCAGCGACCTGTCCCCCCCCCCCCCCCCCCCCCCCCCTTCAATTTTCTCCTGACTGTCTTTCTGCAAGAGTTTGATTGACAGCCAGACGTCACCACTAAGCTTGTGTCGGCCCTTTTCCAAAACTGTTTCCGCTGATGTTGAGTTCCAACGGGTTCGACACGTCACGTGGCGTGATGACGAGCGGGAGGACAGGTGGACAAACAGGACAGCTGCATCCCTTCTAAAGCCGGAGGGAAGGCTGTCGTTGTGGAGAAGATCCTCCGGTGGTTCTTATGGATTTATGGTCCTTATGTTGCGGAAAGGAAAAACGTGAAAAGCTCAGTCTGGTTGTTGGGTTGGCGCTAACTCTTCCCCCTGAATGGGAAGAAGGGAAGATGAGACGGAGGGAAAGGGGACAGTTTGATTCAGTGAAGAAAGAACTCACACTTTCTGACTATAATGTCACACGAACCCGGCAGTGACAAACGCCGCGTCAGCCGTGCACAAAGCTGCAATTATAACACAGATCTCCCGTATATCCGCGGCGGCCTTTGAGTCAGAGCCCAGCTGGAAGTGCAGGAACACGTGATGCAGGACGTGCTGCAAAATAGGAAAGACACACACACACACACACATCTGTGTGGAGGAGGTACACAAAAGCTCGATTAAACCGTCACACTGAGAAGGTGAGCGAGGGAAATAAAAGGGAAACGAGATGCGGCAAAAAACTTCAAACCGAGAGGGACGTGTGTTTGTGTAATGGATTGTAATGAGTTGTTCTCTCAGAGAGACGAGAGCACATTTGTCACGACCGGACGGTGGACGGGAACCCAAATGCACGACTCACACAACGTGGTGCGAAAAAAGAATCAAAGTTTATTAACAAAAGGACAGGGCATGGCCGCTGAAATAAAAATCACTCGTGGGCGAGGAAAAAACCGATCTAGAGACAAAAACTGAAAGCAGGCTCAATTAAGGTGTCGACAAAAAACGAGGCAAGACTGTGGACATACGTAGCGCTGGCACGGTGGCTTGGGACAAGACGAACTGGCACAGGACAGAGGGAGACTCAGACAATATATACACACACATAGGGGAAGTGCACAGGTGGAGACAATCAGGGGAGGGGCGACAATCACACCGACACAAGAGGAAGGGGAAAGTTGCCTGAAACAAGGGGAAGGTTCATTTTCCAAAATAAAACAGGAACTCACGAGACGGACACGAGACAACCTAACTAACATCTTTTTCTGGACATGACAGTACCCCCCCCTTTAGGGACGGCTCCTGACGGACTTTTGCGGTTGTTGAAGTCCCTGATGAGTGCCGGGTCCATGATAAAGCTGGACCGGACCCAGGAACGGTGCTCCGGACCATAGCCCTTCCAGTCCACCAAGTATTGGTGTCCCCTTCCGCGTTTGCGTACGCCCAAGAGTCGCTTCACTGGGTAGACCGGTCCCCCATCAACCATCCGGGGAAGCGGCGGAGTTGCGGCTCCGGGCACCATAGGGCTCTCTCTAACTGGTTTCAGCTTCCCCACGTGAAAAGTAGGGTGCACCCTCAGGGATCTGGGAAGGCGCAGACGAACAGAGACAGGGTTAATTACTCTTGACACGGGAAACGGACCCACAAACCTAGGAGCTAGCTTCCGGGAGGCAACATGGAGTGGCAAGTCCCGTGTGGAGAGCCAGACTTTCTGGCCCGGCTGGTATGTCGGAGCTGGCTGGCGCCTCCGATCAGCGACCTTCTTCATGCGCGCCGCGCTGCGAAGGAGGATGCTGCGGGCAGCTGCCCAGATTCGGCGGCAACGCCGGACCATGGCATGGGCGGAAGGGACGACGACCTCCTTCTCAGTATCTAGAAACAGAGGCGGTTGGTAGCCGAAGGCGCACTGGAAGGGGGTCAGCCCCGTGGCTGCTGTGGGGAGCGTGTTATGGGCGAATTCAACCCAGGTTAGGTGTTTGCTCCAGGATGACGGCTTCTGGGATACCAGGCAACGAAGACTCGTTTCCAATGCTTGGTTAAGGCGCTCAGCCTGTCCATTGGCCTCTGGGTGGTATCCGGACGTGAGACTGACCGTGGCCCCGATCAGTTTGCAGAATTCAGTCCAAAAACGGGATACGAATTGGGGCCCCCGGTCTGACACCACGTCCCTCGGGAACCCATGAATGCGAAAAACGTGGTTGAGCATGGTTTCGGCAGTCTCCTTGGCTGACGGAAGTTTAGGCAGGGCTATGAAATGAACCATCTTTGAGAATCGATCCACCACTGTGAGGACAGTGGTGTTACCTTGAGAGAGCGGGAGACCAGTGACGAAGTCCAGCGAAATCTCAGCCCAGGGTCGACTGGGCACCGGGAGTGGTTGCAGCAGCCCTGTGCGTGCCTGGGAGGAGGTCTTGTTCCTAGCACAGACGGGGCACGCACCAACATACTCCCGGACCTCGCGTTCCATGGCGGGCCACCAGAACCTTTGTCTGATGGCATATATGGTTCTCCTGATCCCTGGATGGCAGGTGAGCTTTGAGGTGTGAGCCCAATGAATCACCTGTGTGCGCATAGTTGCCGGAACAAACAGGCGATTAACTGGACAACCACTAGGTGTAGGGTTCTCACCATTAGACCGCTTCACCTCTGATTCTATCTGCCATGTTACCGCTCCTACCACACGGTGCGGTGGCAGCATTGGTTCTGGTTTCTTGGCAGTGGGCTCGGGGTTGAACAGACGAGACAGGGCGTCCGGCTTGGTGTTCTGGGACCCCGGCCTGTAGGATAAAACAAAGTTAAAGCGGTTAAAGAACAGAGTCCATCTGGCTTGGCGAGAGTTCAAACGCTTAGCCTTGCGGATGTACTCAAGATTTTTATGGTCAGTCCAGACAATAAACGGGTGTTGGGCCCCCTCCAGCCAATGTCTCCACTCCTCTAATGCCAGCTTTACCGCGAGCAACTCACGATTACCAACATCGTAATTCCGCTCCGCCGGTGAAAGTTTTCTGGACAGGAAGGCGCATGGATGTAGTTTGTGGTCTTCTGTCGATCGTTGAGATAGGACCGCCCCCACACCGTCGTTGGAGGCATCCACCTCCACCACAAACTGTCGGCTGGGATCTGGAACCGTGAGGATGGGGGCCGTGGTGAACATCTCCTTGAGTCGGGTGAAAGCCACCTCTGCTTGGGGAGACCATAGAAACGGGGCTTGGGGAGAGGTGAGAACATGGAGAGGAGATGCTATGGCGCTGAAGTTTCTGATAAACCGTCTGTAAAAGTTCGCAAAACCCAGGAATTGCTGAACCTTCTTACGGTTATCAGGTGTAGGCCACTGGGCCACAGCGCTGACTTTAGCCGGATCCATTTGTATCTTTCCAGGGGCTATGACAAAGCCCAGGAAGGACACAACGTTGGCATGGAATTCACTCTTTTCTGCTTTGACATAAAGATGGTTCTCCAGCAGACGCTGGAGAACCTGCCGAACATGGCGAACATGAGTGTCTCGGTCAGGGGAGAAAATCAAAATGTCATCTAAGTAGACAAATACAAACTGATTAAGGAACTCCCTAAGAACATCGTTTATCAACGCCTGAAATACGGCCGGGGCATTGGTCAGGCCAAATGGCATCACGAGGTATTCGTAATGGCCCGAGGGGGTGTTAAAGCCGGTCTTCCACTCATCGCCCTCTCTAATACGGACGAGATGATAAGCATTGCGCAAGTCTAGTTTGGTGAAGATTCTGGCTTGTTGCAACTGTTCAAAGGCCGATGACATGAGGGGCAGGGGGTATCGATTCTTGATAGTAATGTCATTTAATGGTCCATAGTCAATGCAGGGTCTCAGGGAACCATCCTTCTTCCCCACAAAAAAGAATCCTGCTCCTGCTGGAGACGAAGAGGGACGTATGAGTCCTGCTTTTAATGAAGCCTCGATGTATTCAGTCATGGCTACTTTCTCAGGGCCGGAGATGGAATAAAGTCTCCCCTTCGGAATGGGCGCACCCGGGATAAGGTCAATGGGACAGTCATAAGGACGATGGGGTGGTAGGGAAGTGGCCTTACTCTTGCTGAACACCTCCTCAAGATCGTGATAACAACTGGGAACGGAGGTCACATCACGCAAGTTGTGTGTGTGGGTCGGAGCTGAAGCCGATACAAGGTCCCCAATGACTCCAATCTCCACTTCTTGGCCAGGAACCCTGTCTAGCCCCCCCCGCTTCCCTCCCCAGCTTATGATCCTCCCAGAGCACCAGTCAATGTGGGGGTTGTGTTTTTTGAGCCAGGGGAACCCCAAAATCAGGGGGTGTTGGGCCGAGTGGAACAGATGAAACGTCACTAGTTCGTGGTGGTCCCCGATGCGTATAGCCACAGGTTCAGTCACATGTGTTACATTAAAAATAAAGCTGCCATCCAAGGCGCTGGCTTTCAACGGCTGGTTCAAGGGAGCTGACCTAACTCCCATTTGGTTGGCAAAACCCCAGTCCATGAGGCTTTCATCAGCCCCAGAGTCAACCAGTACTCCCATTGAAACTGTGGTGTCATGGTGGCTTACCTGGATCTTCATCAGGGAGCGGGAGGAACTGCCCGATGAGGCGAAGCGGTTCGACAGGGGACTCTTCTTCCCCTGGTGGGTTGTCCTCCTCGCCGGACACCCTACCACTAGATGTCCTTGTTCCCCGCAGTAGAAACACCTGCCTTCCTGCAGGCGGCGTCGTCGTTCTTCAGCGGACAAACGAGCCTGTCCCAGCTGCATGGGCTCCTCTGGATCACGCGAAGAGACAGCTCTCCACTGGACCGGCGACGGTAGGGGGGAAACGACCCTTGAGTTTGTTGAAGGGAGACCTCGGTCCTGCATTCGTGTCTTCAAACGATGGTCTGTCCTAACAGCCAATGCGATGACTGCGTCGAGGTCCTCAGGCAAATCAAGGGGAACTAACAGGTCTTGGATGGGATCCGAGAGTCCTGAGATGAATGCATCATACAATGCCGTGGCATTCCATCCGCTATCTGCTGCTAGTGTGCGGAAGCGGATGGCATAGTCTGAGACAGAGTCCATACCTTGGCGGATAGTGTTCAGCTCCCGGGCTGTCTCTCTGCCGGATGTCGTGGGGTCAAACACTCTCCTCAATGTCTCGGTGAACCGAGCGAGTGATTGGCAGCTTGGTGAAGCTCTGGACCATTCCGTGGTTGCCCATACTTTCGCTCTCCCCGTGAGATGGGAAATCATAAACGCCACCTTGGACCTTTCTGTGGGGAAGGCTGAGGGCAATTGTTCATAGTGCATTTCACAGTTAACTATGAAGGACTTGCATTCCCTAGACTCACCGGAGAACTTCTCGGGTGGGGCAAGGCGAATTGCCTGACTGTGGGGAGCTGGAGCTGGTGGTGCGTCGGCGGCCGCCAGCACGGGCGAGGCTGATGGTGCTTGGTTCAGATGGGTGAGCATCTGATGAATCTGGTTAGATAGGAGATTCACCTGGGTCGTCATGGCGGCCTTGAAGTCCTCCTGCCCGCTTGCCAGCCCTTCCACTCCATGTTGCAGGGCGGACAATTGATCCTCCTGCTGCTTAAGGCGGATACCTTGAGCGCCAATGGCTGCCTTTAGGTTATCCGAGTCTGCTGGGTTCATGCTGGCCAGTTCGTTCTGTCACGACCGGACGGTGGACGGGAACCCAAATGCACGACTCACACAACGTGGTGCGAAAAAAGAATCAAAGTTTATTAACAAAAGGACAGGGCATGGCCGCTGAAATAAAAATCACTCGTGGGCGAGGAAAAAACCGATCTAGAGACAAAAACTGAAAGCAGGCTCAATTAAGGTGTCGACAAAAAACGAGGCAAGACTGTGGACATACGTAGCGCTGGCACGGTGGCTTGGGACAAGACGAACTGGCACAGGACAGAGGGAGACTCAGACAATATATACACACACATAGGGGAAGTGCACAGGTGGAGACAATCAGGGGAGGGGCGACAATCACACCGACACAAGAGGAAGGGGAAAGTTGCCTGAAACAAGGGGAAGGTTCATTTTCCAAAATAAAACAGGAACTCACGAGACGGACACGAGACAACCTAACTAACATCTTTTTCTGGACATGACAACATTTGTTTAACTTCTGCATTGATCCTTTAAATAAGGGAGATTTTCATCGGCTTTTCTTGAATGGTGCTGATTAAATGAATTAGTCTCCTCGGGTGGACATGTCTCCTCGTCCTACTAAAACAACTTTCTGATGAATTCCCCTCACTTCCCTTCCTGCCCCTTTGTCTTTTCTCCTCTGTCTCTTTCCCCTGAGCTCTTACATTTGACCTCATTCCTTCTTCCCGCTTTCTTCTTCTCACTACAGGAATATTTTAGCTCTCCAAACACAATGCAGAGAACCAGAGAGAACCAATAAGAATGTCAAAGTTTTCCCCACAAGGCTCCATACAGCTCGACCACATTTATGTACAAGGAGTTGGGTGGACGCTTTGTGGAGGAAGCTCTCAGGGAACCTTCCTGGGCTCCCCTGAGTTTCTAAGGAGCCGTTGAAGTTTGCAGCTCTTTGGGGTTCGGAGGAGTTTAAGCACAGACATCGATCATAAAAAGCTTGGATATTACAACATACACCTTGTGGATATTTCTGACTTTACAAAGAAACACCGACTCCTCTCCAATCAAATACCTTGAGATTAACAAACAAGAAATAAATTGGGCGGAAAGCAGATTTGTGCTGGATGTAACCACTTTAGACGTGACACTGACGGGATTGTGCGGAGGAGGCGTGTCAGCAGAAATCCAATTCAATGTCACATTAGACAAATGATACGGTGCAAGATGATGGGGAATAGTTTTGATTCACAATCCATCAAATAATTCTTCCACAAATTCAGATTATTATATGCTGATAACACATTTATTTATATACATATACACACACCCTCTGAACGGCAGCAGCTTGTCAATGTGTGCGTCAGAAATACGTTGTGAAGTCATTGACAGACAGCGTGGCCTTTCAGAAGGGGTGGTGGGGGTGGGGGGGGGGGGGGGGTAGCGTTGTCACGGCGATCCTGTGTTGGGGGGGGTTGTCGCATCAGTTTGTTTGTTTCGTCTTGTATTTGTTTTTAGCGACACACACTCGCACACAGCAGACGCTGTTAACGGTGTCAACGGTAACCATGGAGACCGTTTCCAGGCTGTGATTTAGTTCCAGTACAATCCTGATTGTGGGTCCAGAGCTTCTCTTTGTGCGTGCGAGGTGTGTTGTTAAGCTACCTTAGTTGTGGTCACGGTGACGTCGACGGGGTGGTTTGTCGGCGTAAGAGCAGAGGATTTGTTGTCGTTGTTTACACAGTGACGCAAAACCACCGGCTTGCTGGAGAGTGGGAAAAAAAAGTGAAATTGATTGAAAAGTGTGTTAGAAAAATGTCCAAAAAAAGATTTTTTGGGAAAAAAAGCCAAAATATCTTGGGTCAGAAAATGTGTTGAACAAAAAAGTCAATGTCACGTCATGTGTTGGGGAATAGAAACTCCCGTATTTCAAGAATCTCCTCCTCATGAACGGGCCTTCCCTCTGCCCCCCCCCCCACCAGGCTGTCACCCGTCGTGCTCAGAGTGCCGCGGGCCGACCCACCAGGAGTGCGCCGCGTGCTCGGACCCGGCTGCCTTGCTCAAAGACGGGGACTGCGTTGCCGACTGCGGCTCCGGCTTCTACAGCGGCCGTGGAGGCGTGTGCCACGGTAATGTTGACTCACCTCCACACTGCGCTGCCGTTGGGGGGCTTTAATGGTCACATAAAGATGCAAATGAAGGATGAGAGAATAATGGACAAAGCGGTTGCCAGTTTAAGAGAGAAAAGCAGCACACACACGTTCGGGGGGGGGGGGGGTTAACATTCAAACGGAGGGGGGCGGAGCCTCGCAGGATGCTCTGGAGACGCCGGGTGGTTCGGTGCTCGCGGGTCAAATGGAGGTGAAGGTTTGTTTGGGCTTGTGTTGCTTTTTCTTCCCTGTAGAGCGTCAAGACAAAGCCGGCGGAACTCTTTAGACGAGTTGGAAAATGTAAAAATCAGGCGGCTAATTGGTGTCTCTCTCGCACTAACGAGCATTCAGAAGCTCTATGAATATGGATGGGTTCTATTTCTGAGCTGTGAGATGGAGGATTAAGCTCCTTCGTGGGGGGGGTGGAGGGTGGAAGAACACACCTGATGGGGGTTGACGAGGGAGACTCTTCACCTCCTCCGTCCCACGCGTCACTGTTTTTTCGTAGACGTAGAGGAAAGAGAAGTGGAACTACGACCCCCCCGGACCCTCGTGCAGTAACATCTGCTTCCATTTCACAGCCTGCGACTCGTCCTGTGCCTCCTGTTTCCCTGACAACCCCGACTGCCTGAGCTGTCTGCCGGGCGCCGCCTTGCATCGTGGGAAGTGTATTTCCCAGTGTCCGGCCCGGCATTACCAGGACGGCCACAGCCGGTGCCGAGGTAGGACCGCTCTGTTGTGTCTGTGGTGGGGAAGGAGAGAGAAGAGCCTTAATGTTCTGACCCCCTCCCTCCCTCCTCAGCCTGCCACAGCTCCTGCGCCTCCTGTTGGGGCTCCTCGGCATCGCAGTGCCAGGCGTGTCCCGGCGGGCTGCTTCTCCACCAGGGCCAGTGCGTGGAGGCCTGCGGGGAGGGGCTCTACTCCCAGGA
Organism: Gasterosteus aculeatus; assembly: GCF_964276395.1. NCBI lineage: Eukaryota > Metazoa > Chordata > Actinopteri > Perciformes > Gasterosteidae > Gasterosteus > Gasterosteus aculeatus. The sequence continues at coordinate 21,949,382 of NC_135701.1, read as the reverse complement.
CGGCACCTGCCACAGTAAGCGCTCCCACCCCAGCTGCATATTAGCATGACGCAAACCGATACACCACCCCCCACCCCCCCTCCACCCCCTCCACCCCCTCCAGACTGTCATCCCTCCTGCCGCTCCTGCGTGGGACCCCTGGCCTCGGACTGCGTCCGCTGCGTGAAGCCGGAGGAGGCCCTGCTGCCGCAGCCCGCCCCCCCGCTGCCGCTGCCCGCCCCCCCCCTGCTGCCACGCGGCGTCTGCGCCTCCGAGTGTCCCGCGCGCAGCTTCCTTGATCACATGCACACGTGCAGAGGTGAGCGTGGAAAGTTTGATCCTCTCATTAGTTAAACAGAGACACCCCCCCCAACCCCCCAACCCCCCCCACACACTTTATATGCATGTTCTTTCTGTTAGGATTTAATGCTAAACTACTCAAATGACACCCAGCTTCATCTATTCATGTTCCTATTTGAAACAAGGTGCAGTGAGCACCTTTCGTTAGCGCGTGACTAGCTAACTAGCTCGTTAGCTCGTTGACTAGCCCCAGCTAACTAGCGGTTAGCCTTGTGCCAACAGCAATACCACTCATCGGGGACAATAATCAGAGGAGGGTCTTTTCAGACGTTTTGGAGCATTTTATAATGTTTATAAAAGAAACAGATTGATGCAGTAACCAGCGATGATCTGCAGCCCAAACGTTTAGTGAATTACTTTTAATGCCGGACTGCAAAGAATTAATCCGGCTATCAGAAGCTATCAATGGAAATATAAGATGTAAAAAAGTAAATGAGATATTAGATTTTTCTTAATTTTGTCACAAAACAAAAGGTTTCAATGGCTGTTTATTCTTGATTTATTGTTTTAAAGGTATGTAGTGTGTGTGTGTGTGTGTGTGTGTGTGTGTGTGTGTGTGTCTGTTTGGAGAGTAAAGACACCTGGGTGGTTTGTGGGTGTGAAATTGTGCGTGTAATGAGCTCATTTTGTAGACTTTTATTTGGTTAGAGGGGATAGTCTGTTAAGTGAGAATAATTATCACCTGCTTACTTACAATGGAGGCTGTTGTGTGTGTTACTCTGTTACACACTCTCTGAGCAGCGGATGTCCTGGGGCGAGTCAACGCACACACAGACACACACGGGGGGGGCGGGTCTGAGCCCCCCGGTGCAGACAGAGCTAGTCGTCGTGTAGGAGGTCCGATGCCTCTCGCACAGGAAGTGTAAACACAGACCTGAGCGCCGCCTGAGGACATCAGGGATGTTGAGGCCCTCCGAGCCTTCTCCACCGCTCCGTTGTTTGTTTAGCTTGGGGGGGGGGTGGGGGCAGAGTAAGGTGTTTACGCGCCGTCTTTGTTCCTGGGACCAGTTTGGTTTGATGATTCAGACTCGAGGTCACCAACATCCTCGTTTACGTCTGTCTGAACATCGTACAGTAACCACGAGAAGAGGAAACGTTGTAAAGTTTATCGTCTCCATCTCAGTTTCAAGCCAAACAGACCATGAAGCAGGGGATGCTTTAGGGCGGGACTTACTGTGATTGACAGGTCTCCACCTCGCTCCTCCTTTGTCCAATTATCCCTTTCTTTCCTTGGTTATATGAACCCTGTTCCTAAGAGGACGGCTGTCCTCTTCCTCTTATCCTCCTCCTCTTGGAGTCTGACACCAAGCCTCTGAGCGCTTGTGTGTTTCCACTGATGTTTACGGTGATGCTTTCCACGGACGCGCACACTTGTTGTCGTGGTAACACAGAAGACCGTCTTGTCCTCTCAGCCGTTACGGGGGATTGTGGGTAGGCGGGCGGGTGAAGGCGGTGGGCGATGATCGGCTGATGCTGTTGTGACTTCTCAAGGTCCTCGCTCTGCCACCGACGCACACACACACACACACACACACACACACACACACACACACACACACACACACACACACACACTGCAGCGTTGGCTCGGGTAGAGCAGCAGTCTGCCAGTAGCTGTCATGCACACCCGGATACGGCTGACAGCTGTGTGAAAGAAGCACACACACACACACACACACACACACAGGTAAATAATTGGGCAGAGATGCAAAATACAACACAACAAGCAGAGGAGTGTTTGATCAGCCGGATTTGATCTGGTTTAAAGTGACGGCGTCACAGCTGGAATCTGCGCGGAGGCTTCCTGCTGATCTGAGCTTAAAAACTCAACGGGACATCAATCATTTCTGCTCGTTCTGAGGGGATGTGTTTATGTGCTTTAGAATTCCAAACCTAAAAACAGGGAAACGGTAAATTATATAGTACTGATATATGCATACACATCTACACATTCACATACGTGTATTTAATAACAACAAACAACTCAACTCAATGTCAGCGGTGAGGAAGTCTTTCAGATGACAACTGACCTGAGCCGAGGAGCCGGAGCTGCTCTCTGGGAACCAGCCGGACCCTCAGAGGAGCCTCAGAGGAGCCTCAGAGGAGCCTCAGAGGAGCCGGACCGGCCCGACGAAGAGCTTCAAGACACTAATCCAAAAACCTGAATGCCTCAGATAGAATAAACCCTGTGCGTCCCCCTCCAGAGTGTCACCCCTCCTGCTGGCACTGCACCGGGCCGTCTGCAGACGACTGCACCGCCTGCCCGGCCCCCTCCAGCCTGCACGGGGGGCGCTGCGTCCCCTCGGCCCCCCAGGGCTTCTTCATCCAGCACAACGTGTGCCAAGGTGAGCGCGCACACACACACACACACACACACGGGATCAGGACTGTCCCCTCCCCCTTTCCCTCACTGTCATATATCTCATCCCTGTTGTCCCTGCAGCCTGCCACCCGTCCTGCCTGACCTGCTCCGGCCCCTCCCAGGCCGACTGCACCTCCTGCCCCCCGCTGGGCTCCCTGCAGAGCGGCTACTGCAGGACCAGCTGCCAGGAAGGGCAGTTCCTCCACGCCGTCTCTGGGGAGTGTCTCGGTAGGTCACCCGGTGTGTGTGTGTGTGTGTGTGTGTGTGTGTGTACAACTCTCGGAGGCTTAGGAGCTCTTCTTCATCATGAATCTGCAGATTTGAGCTCACACATACACACGGACATGTACATGTGGGCAGACACAAACTGGATGCCTCACACACACACACACACAGACGCACACACGCAGGCACACAAGCAGTTAGTTTGCAAATTCACACGCGACCTTAATCTCAAATGGGTCAAGCTCTGGTTAATAAAAGATGCCTTCAGGCACTTTGGGGGCACAGAAATACTCGGGTCATCACTTCTGCATGACGCACACAGGCACACACACACACACACACACACAGACAATATTATCATCATCATTCCTCATGTAAATTCACCTTCTCTGTCTCACGCACACACACACACACACACACACTAACATCTATACATTTTTATACACACCAAGTTTCTCTCAAATCAGAATTCTCCACTCAGATCGCCGGCTGTCACCACGGCGTGCCGTAAATCCTGCGAGCGTTGAAGGTGCCGTGAGCTGAAACGATGCTCGCGTGTCGATGGACGCTAGGAGCTTGTTGAAGGGAAACCAGATTACATTATTACTTTAATATAATACCAACGCATCACCGTGGAGACAGAGAACAGAAGGAAGAACCGGCTCTGTGGGAACGCATTTAAGTGACGTGGTTGCCGTCGGTAACGTGTCCGTCCTGCAGAGCGGCGTGGAGGTCTCTCTCCGCTGGAGCGCTCTTCTTCACGTCTTTGTCCTGTTGCCGCTGGGCTCTGAGAAATAGACACGCGAGCTGCCGGCGGGTCGTGGTGGCAGCGGGACGCCAGCGGGCTTCATGTTCACGCCGTGGAAGACGGGATGCGTTCATGCGTACAATAGGACTGTCTAAGTACTCGTGAGCAGAGTATTTGTACAATAGGACTGTCAAAGTACTCGTGAGCAGAGTATTTGTCATTTATTTGTACAATAGAACTGTCTAAGTACTCGTGAGCAGAGTATTTGTTATGTATTTGTACAATAGGACTGTCTAAGTACACGTGAGCAGAGTATTTGTTATGTATTTGTACAATAGGACTGTCTAAATACGCGTGAGCAGAGTATTTGTCATGTATTTGTATTTAAGGCGGGCCCTTTGTGTGAGTGACAGGCGGAGCTCCTGATCCCTCAATCTGACATTTAAGGAGCGCCGTCCCGCCTCAGCGTGAGAGGACCTGTCCTCCATCGGGGGGCGAGACAGGCGTCAGAGGACCACCCAGCGTCTGTCTCTCTCCTCTTCTTCACACGCATGAACACACGTCCCTTTTTTCTTTCATTCTAAAACATCACATCCGCTCCGGCTTTTTTGCTTCATCTCAATCCACAAATATCAGATATCAAACCAAACAGTTAAATAAAACACAAATAAGACACTTCGTGTGAAATACGCTTCAAGGTTTTTCTTCTCCAGGAGATGATGTTAACTTTGATTCTTCCTTGGTGACATGAATGAATTTATTCTCGTAAAGCTTCTCTATATTTGTCTTATAGAAGATGAAACAGTGGGAAGAACTTTGTGAGGTAATAAGTTAATTTCCCACCCACGGAAACAGTTTATGTCTTTTATTCCTCCCGCTGCTCGTATTTAATACGTCCAACACACTCGGGTGTTGTGGGGGCTCTCAGACGGGTCCCTGGGGGTCCATCTCAAAGGTCTGATTGTTTTTATTGCAGATTCTCAGCGAGGTTAAATGAGAGCGTCGATGGCGAGGAGTCCTGGGTGTTTCTTCTGTGCTCACTTGTTGCTTCTAAAGGAGAAACCTTCAGGCGCCGCATTCGCAAAGTAAACCGATGTTAGAAGAAGTAAATATAGATCGATCGGTTTTTAGGGGTAATTAAAAAGATTAATCCGCTCTTGGCCTTCTTCTCCGTGATGAAGATTGAGGTATTTCTATATAGACGATGACAGATGACCTCCTGGAGGTTGATGAAGCTCAGTTTCATGTGTTCATCGTGTGTCTAACCTTCTCCAGCCGGCGCTTTGACGAGCACTTTACCGTATCTGTTGTTTTTATGTGTGTTAAACATGTTCCCTCATTCCCCGTGTGTGTGTGTGTGTGTGTGTGTGTGCGTGTGCGTGTGCGTGTGCGCAGCCTGCAGTCCTGACTGCCAGCGTTGCGCCGCCGACCTCCTGACGGCCGTCGGCAGCGTCTGCCTGTGGTGCCGGGCGCCGAGGGCCTGGTTGCTAGGCGACCACTGCGTCTCCAGCTGCCCCCGGGGCCACTACGGGCGGCACGGGACCTGCGTCGGTAAGGACCTCCACTCACACGGAGCAGGTGGCGGGGTCAGAGGTCAGCCAGGGGCCGGTGCACCTGTGAGAGGATGTTTTATTCGGTGAGATGGGGGGGGTCAGCGCGTTGACCTGCGAGGAGAAAAGCTGAATTTAAAGCCGGTGTTTAAAGGGAGAAAAGAAAAGCCTCCCTGCTCCATGAATAAGTCTGTCAGAGGTTTATTCGTTGTTTTTTGCAGAGGAATGAATCGTCCTCAGGCTACAGAAGTCAGAGACACTGACGTTCCCTCCAATGCTTCACCGCGCGCATGTTTGAGGCAGTGCAGCGTCTGGGACGAGCTGCATTATTGATTCAACGGGAGAACACCCTAAAGTAGAGTTTGGGATGATGTCATCGCCCTCACTGGGTTCATTCCAGTCGGAGCCTCGTCCTTTACAGCCGGCGCCCGTATGACGAGTTGCAAGCTACAGGCTGTCAACTACCGTGACTCTTTATTAAACCTGAGAACCGTCTGGTGGATGATATCTGCAACACCATGAGGTTCACGCCCACGGCTCCGAGCTATTAAACTCCCTCTGGAGAGAACGCTGTGGGTCTGTGAGCGCCACCTTCGTCATCGCCATCATCATCAGCAGTTCACCTTCTCTCCCGTCACCTCCAGCCTCTTTACTGCCGTGCTCATTCACTGCGCCCTGACCTCGGGCCTCATTGTTATTGGCCTCGTGCCCCTCTTCATCCTCCTCCTCATCATCACCCTCATTGTCATCTTCCTCATCAAGCCGCCACTCTTGAGCTGCTGTAAAAGAAACCTGCTCAACAGGAAGCTTTAGGCTGTACGACCCAAAACCTCTGGGGTCTCATTTAGCAGAGACACACACACACACTCACACACACACACACACACACAGACACACACATGGAGCCACTGGGGTGATGATAGCATTTCTATACATAGGAAACATCTCCCTCCCGCTGATGATTCTGGCCTGAGGAAGAATTTTGCCACCTCCGAGTGAGATTTAATGTTTCCATCTTTTTTTGGTGGTGATGATTATTATTCCAGGCTGGATGTGAGCTCCATGTGTGGAGGGAGGGGGGGGGGGGGGCACGAGGGGGGCAAGCAATCTGAGAATGATTAGACCCTTGATAGTGATTAGGAGAGACTCATGAATATGTGTTTTTGTGATATTTCTGCAGATTTTAGTGATCCAACTCTAGTTTCCAGTTTGTCAGAGTGAGCATTTAAACGTTGCGTACTGGATGTAGACGAGGAAGAAGACCTCCATGTGATAACGCTGCATCATTCTAACGTGTACTCGGAGCAAGAAGCATTGATAACGTTATTCTGTTTGATCTCACGTCGTCTTTGTCGTAGTCCTTGCACCGTTATGCTGTTTCCATGACCTCATTTCTCAACATGGGCTCTCTTAAAGGGGACATACCATGAAAGACTGGAAGGCTGGAAGGGACAGGCAATAAAATTAAGCGTTTTTAGCTGTAAATGTGACGTAGATATCGCATGAAATCACATTCCCCCAGGAGACCTGTGATAGTGCTGCACATGAAGTATGTTGACTTGAACTACGATCTTTTGCTAACTGAGCTGTTTCAGAAGTTTAATTTAAAAAGTGTTCCTTGACGAGCCAAAACTGACACATGTATTACTGACGATATTTTCTGAGCGGAAATAATCTTTCTTTATTTGGTTTTATTCATCCCAGGATGCCATCCGTCATGTGGGACCTGCAGCGGGTCGGGACCCCTCCTCTGCACCTCCTGCCCCGCCGGCAGCCTCCTGCTGCCCTCGGGTATCTGCGGCCCCCAATGTACCCCCGGTTACTATGACAACGGCCAGGGCATCTGTCAAGGTAAGTTTTGCAGCACCACCTTACCTGACCCTGTACTTCACCTGACGTCGCACCTCACCTGACGTCGTAGCTCAACCGACGTCATAGCTCACCTGACCCCGTACCTCACCTGACCTGTACCTCACCTGACCTCATACCTCACCTGACCCTGTACCTCACCTCACCTCGTACCTCACCTGACCCTGTACCTCACCTGACGTCGTAGCTCAACCGACGTCATAGCTCACCTGACCCCGTACCTCACCTGACCTGTACCTCACCTGACCCCGTATCTCACCTGTACCTCACCTGACCCCGTACCTCACCTGACGTCGTAGCTCAACCGACGTCATAACTCACCTGACCCCGTAGCTCACCTGACCTGTACCTCACCTGACCTCATACCTCACCTGACCTCGTACCTCACCTGACCCTGTATCTCAACTGAACCCATACCTCACCTGACCTGTACCTCACCTGACCCCGTACCTCACCTGACCTGTACCTCACCTGACCTCGTACCTCACCTGACATCGTAGCTCAACCGACGTCATAACTCACCTGACCCCGTAGCTCACCTGACCTGTACCTCACCTGACCTCGTACCTCACCTGACCTGTACCTCACCTGACCTCGTACCTCACCTGACCTCGTACCTCACCTGACGTCGCACCTCACCTGAACCCGTACCTGACCTGACCTCGTACCTCACCTGACCTCGTACCTCTACCTGACCTCGTACCTCTACCTGACCCGTACCTCACCTGTCCTCGAACCTCACCTGACCTCGTACCTCACCTGACGTCGCACCTCACCTGAACCCGTACCTCACCTGACCTCGTACCTCACCTGACCTCGTACCTCTACCTGACCTCGTACCTCTACCTGACCCGTACCTCACCTGACCTCGAACCTCACCTGACCCTGTACCTCACCTGACGTCGTAGCTCAACCGACGTCATAGCTCACCTGACCCCGTACCTCACCTGACCTGTACCTCACCTGACCTCGTACCTCACCTGACCCTGTACCTCAACTGACCCCGTACCTCACCTGACCTGTACCTCACCTGACCTGTACCTCACCTGACCCCGTACCTCACCTCACCTCTTACCTCACCTGACAGCCGTGTCGCCCCCCTCTCCTGCAGCCTGTGACCTGCAGTGCCTGACATGCGACCTGCCCGGCGTCTGCACGTCCTGCCGCGACCCGGCTAAGGTGCTTCTGTTCGGAGAGTGCCAGTACGACAGCTGCGCCCACCAGTACTACCTGAACAGCACGACCCGGGCCTGCAGAGGTACACACACACAAGCGTGCACACGCGCACATGCACACACGCACATACGGTGAGTTATTACCTGTGGGACCACAACGTCCGAAACAACGTGAACTCTTTTTATTAAATCTGGACATTGATGAACGAGCTTCTGGGGGACTCGTCCCGTGTCTCTCTGTCCTCCTGCTGCTGCGGCTCTTCTTTAATTGGAATTAAATCCGTTGTTATCGCCGACTGAAGGCTTCCCGGGGGGGGGGGGGGGGGGGGGGGCAACCTACATTGTATGGTTTGGATCAGTCATCTTCCTCCAGGGAAGAATGACCTCTCATAGAAGCTTCCATTTTTATTTATTCACTCTTTACCTTCACCCATTCTTACAGATTTGATGAAATATGTAAAAAACAAATAAATGAAAATGCGTTTGGGGATCTGCTCTTATGGATTTGACCATGAAGAAAAAAATGGATGCTCACAAAAAGACCATTTGTCATTTCATTAATTAGAGAGCATTTATTCAGTATAATGAAATATATATAACATATAATATAACATAAAGGCCATTGTTTCCCATTCTTTTATCTTTTTAACACAAACCCAAAAGCTCACACTGTTGATTTCGTCCTAATTGAGTTTAATTCCCTCGTCAGTATTAACGGACCAAAACACCACAGATTAGAGAGAAAATAGAAAAAAACACAAAAGGCTTTAGAATAAATCTGCTAATGTTTCTCTCTTCTGCCCCCCCCCCCCCCCCCCCCCCTGCAGAGTGTGACTGGAGCTGCAACTCGTGTCGCGGTCCCCTGCGGACCGACTGCCTGCAGTGCATGGAGGGCTACGTGCTGCAGGAGGGTGTCTGCACCCAGAGGTGCTCCTCGGGCTCCTACCAGGACGGAGACGAGTGCCTCGGTCAGTCCACCACCGAAGAAGACCACAAGCTCCTCCTTCTCTCCTGTTATCGCTGTGCATTAGTGACCACTTGGAGTTCTTATTAAGGCCGTTTATCGTCAGCAGCTTCTTTGAGACCCCAGGAGATTCCACTCAAGTGATTCTCTGCCTCTCTGGTTATATTATGAGCAATAATGCAACAGCAATCAATAAAACACGGGCTGATATTCTACTAAACGTGAATCAGACTTCACCCACAGGCAACTATGAATAAGCAAATACGCTCTGGGTTTTTTCAGCTTGACTTTGAAGCCTCCGTGTCCTTTTGTTTGGTTTGTAATGCTCTCAGTGTGTGTGTGTCTGCCAGGCTGTGACGACCACTGTGAGGAGTGTCGGGGTCCAGCTCAGTGCCAGCGGTGCCGCCCCCCCTACGCCGCCCTGCGGGGTCAGTGCGTGCTGGACTGTGGCCTGAACCACTTCCTGGACGAAGCCTCTCACACCTGCACACGTAAGACGTCTTCACATTTAACCGAAATAAATGTAAAAATGAATCTGCTTTATGAGTCTGAAACGTGGGAATGAGCCTCCTCCTCTTCTTCTTCTTTCTCCTCCTCCTCCTCCTCTCCAGCTTGCTCCTCGGACTGCGCGCGGTGCGACGGCGTCGGGCGCTGCGCCGCTTGTCGAGACCAAACCTTCCTCATGGAGGGCTACTGCACCCCCGACTGCGGGCGAGGATTCTACGCCGACCGAAAGACCCGGAGCTGCCACGGTAACGAAGTTTCAAGTCTTCTTCAATACAGCATGATGTTCATTTAGTGAATGATGGTCCACTAGAGCATGAAGCAGGGGGTGCTTAGGGCGGGGCTACCCGCTGATTGACAGGTCTCTAATAGACCATAAAGTAGGGGATGCTTAGGGCGGGGCTACACTCTGATTGACAGGTCTCTAATAGACCATAAAGCAGGGGATGCTTAGGGTGGGGCGGGAGAGTGGAATGAAGAAATATTTCACCGCGAAACATCTTCTTCCCGTGGAATAATTAACTGCTTTAATCATTAGTAATAATCCATTAGTTAATCTAATGAAAAGGCCTGGACACGAATGACTTTTTGTTTGTTTTTTCTTATTCCATGTTTTGCCAGATACCCTCCAAAACAAAGTTAAGAAACTCTTTGCCCTTTTAAATTATGGACTCTTTCTCTCTCTTGGTGAGATTAATTATTGGCCGAAAAGTTTGAGTGCCGTTTGGCATCGTTAGAGGAGATATAATGAGATTACAAACGCGGCGTCTCAAAAGACCTGATCTTTAAAAAGTTCCCCCAACAAAGTCACTTCCAATTAAAGCCGACTTCTCAAATGCCACGAAGGAGACGCCTCGCTCGTGTTTCACCAGGCGGCGCACGCACGCACACGCACACACACACACACACAAACACGCACACCTTTTCCGTTTCAGTCTCATGACCTCGCCTGTTCTTTTCTGTTGTAGCAGGACGATAATGCAGAAGTTTTATTCCCAGTAATGATTTCTCACCTTATATTTTCACCACATATCAAAGATAATTTAACATCTTATTGTCCAGTGGCATCTTATATATGCCAGTGGAGTGTGACGTCTTGATTGATGATTCCTGCCCCCCCCCACTCCCCACAGTGAACACCCGGCCCCCGGCCCTCCGTGTCAACGGGTCTTTGCTAGTCCCCCTCGGCGGCTCGGCCCCGCTGGGCCCCGACCTGCTGCAGGCCGAGGACCCCGACGGGCCGTCCGAGCAGCTCGTCTTCCGGGTCGTTCGAGCCCCCACCAACGGCCGGCTGGTCGTGTTCGGAGGGGAGGGGGGCGGAGAGCGGGGCCGAGACCTGACCGGCAACGACACCTTCGCCTGGGCGGAGCTGAGATCCGGCCGGGTCCGGTTCAGACACCAACGAGACAAAGCCAGGTGGGTGTTGAGGACGACGCAGAGTCCGGAGGGAGGAAATGTCCGCTACGAGGGTGACGAGGGTGTTTGTGTTGAAGTTTCATTTCATTTCTCTCAGCTTTTTAAATGCACGTCAGCGGGCTGCAGAAACAATAAAATGATGCTTTTATCCGCATACCATGCACATGTTGGTGCAGCTCTGCCTCCGAGGAGGTATAAGTGAGCTTGTAGTGAGGTTGTTGTCAGGCTGTAGTGGAGGTGTAGTGAGACTGTAGTGAGGTTGTAGTGAGGTTGTAGTGAGGCTGTAGTGAGGTTGTAGTGAGGCTGTAGTGAGGTTGTAGTGAGGCTGTAGTGATGTTGTAGTGGAGGTGTAGTGAGGCTGTAGTGGAGGTTGTAGTGGAGGTGTAGTGAGGCTGTAGTGAGGCTGTAGTGGAGGTGTAGTGAGGCTGTAGTGAGGCTGTAGTGAGGTTGTAGTGAGGCTGTAGTGAGGCTGTAGTGAGGTTGTAGTGAGGCTGTAGTGGAGGTGTAGTGAGGTTGTAGTGAGGTTGTAGTGAGGCTGTAGTGAGGCTGTAGTGGAGGTGTAGTGAGGTTGTAGTGAGGTTGTAGTGGAGGTGTAGTGAGGCTGTAATGAGGCTGTAGTGAGGTTGTAGTGGAGGTGTAGTGAGGCTGTAGTGAGGTTGTAGTGAGGCTGTAGTGGAGGTGTAGTGAGGCTGTAATGAGGCTGTAGTGAGGTTGTAGTGAGGCTGTAGTGAGGCTGTAGTGGAGGTGTAGTGAGGTTGTAGTGGAGGTGTAGTGAGGCTGTAGTGAGGCTGTAGTGGAGGTGTAGTGAGGCTGTAATGAGGCTGTAGTGAGGTTGTAGTGAGGTTGTAGTGAGGCTGTAGTGAGGTTGTAGTGAGGTTGTAGTGACACTGTAGTGAGGTTGTAGTGGAGGTGTAGTGAGGTTGTAGTGAGGCTGTAGTGGAGGTATAGTGAGGTTGTAGTGAGGCTGTAGTGGAGGTGTAGTGAGGTTGTAATGAGGTTGTAGTGAGGTTGTAGTGGAGGTGTAGTGAGGCTGTAGTGGAGGTGTAGTGAGGTTGTAGTGAGGCTGTAGTGAGGCTGTAGTGGAGGTGTAGTGAGGTTGTAGTGAGGCTGTAGTGAGGTTGTAGTGAGGCTGTAATGAGGCTGTAGTGAGGTTGTAGTGGAGGTGTAGTGAGGCTGTAGTGAGGTTGTAGTGAAGCTGTAGTGAGGTTGTAGTGAGGCTGTAGTGGAGGTGTAGTGAGGTTGTAGTGAGGTTGTAGTGAGGCTGTAGTGGAGGTGTAGTGAGGTTGTAGTGAGGTTGTAGTGGAGGTGTAGTGAGGCTGTAATGAGGCTGTAGTGAGGTTGTAGTGGAGGTGTAGTGAGGCTGTAGTGAGGCTGTAGTGGAGGTGTAGTGAGGCTGTAATGAGGCTGTAGTGAGGTTGTAGTGAGGCTGTAGTGAGGCTGTAGTGGAGGTGTAGTGAGGTTGTAGTGGAGGTGTAGTGAGGCTGTAGTGGAGGTGTAGTGAGGCTGTAATGAGGCTGTAGTGAGGTTGTAGTGAGGCTGTAGTGGAGGTGTAGTGAGGCTGTAATGAGGCTGTAGTGAGGTTGTAATGAGGCTGTAGTGAGGTTGTAGTGAGGTTGTAGTGACACTGTAGTGAGGTTGTAGTGGAGGTGTAGTGAGGTTGTAGTGAGGCTGTAGTGGAGGTGTAGTGAGGTTGTAGTGAGGCTGTAGTGGAGGTGTAGTGAGGTTGTAGTGAGGTTGTAGTGAGGTTGTAGTGGAGGTGTAGTGAGGTTGTAGTGAGGCTGTAGTGGAGGTGTAGTGAGGTTGTAGTGAGGCTGTAGTGGAGGTGTAGTGAGGTTTTAATGAGGCTGTAGTGAGGCTGTAGTGGAGGTGTAGTGAGGTTGTAGTGAGGCTGTAATGAGGCTGTAGTGAGGTTGTAGTGAGGCTGTAGTGAGGTTGTAGTGAGGCTGTAGTGAGGCTGTAGTGAGGCTGTAGTGAGATTGTAATGAGGTTGTAGTGAGGTTGTAGTGGAGGTGTAGTGAGGCTGTAGTGAGGTTGTAGTGAGGCTGTAGTGAGGCTGTAGTGAGGCTGTTCTGCTTTGGCTCGTTCTCCTGCAGGACGTCTGCTTGATTTTGAGTCCAACGTCCTCTCAGCCAAACGGATTCAACATGTTTCACAGATAATTCGGTTCTGACTCCTCTGCTCGGGCCAAGCCAGTGAATTAGCAAAATAGCGTCCGCTGCCCGGATTTGAGCCATTAGATTAATGGAGATAATAAAACACAAAGCCCCAAATAGGATTGAATCTGCATATTATGGCCATATTTGTAGATTATGTAGAGTGGGGGATAACGGCCGCAGGAACAAACAAACGCTCCCAGGTTTGATTCCCTTTAGAGTCCAGCAGAGGACAACCTGTCCAAATGTCCTGTTCACACACCACTAGTTACTACACAAAGGTATTAGGGCCGGGAATCATTCTTTTGTTATGCATTTCAAAATGAAAGATATATTGGGGCCGGGCTAAATTGAACCTTCATGACACCACTGTTGTTGTTTTTTTACTTTTTTGAGAAGAACCCAAAGAATACAGTTAAACTGATAATAAAGTACTCTGAGAAGAGAAAGATATTTGAGAAAATGTCGTAATAAGGAGAATTAGGTCTTTCAGCATTTGTTCAGCAAGTATGATTTATATGCTTGATTTATATGTATTGCATATTGTAAGTATATATATATATATGTATATACTGTGGATGGATATTTATATACATATATATATACATATATATATATATATATATATATATATATATATATAAAGTTGAAATGTCATGGTAAAGTTATAACGTTCTCCACATGTGCTGGAATTATCCTGATTTCTTTCCCTTTCCCTTCATTTTTGCATAAGAAGAATAAAGAAAAGTATTTTCGCTTGTCAAACGAATGTATTTTCAACCATTACCGCCTCGGCAGAACATGTCAAGTGTCAAGTCAGACAGAGTTGTGTGTCTCAAGTGGATACATACATACATCTTCCACAACGTTGTTGAGTCGTACAGTGAAGAGCTTCTTCACCAGAAATATCACCCATTCAGATGTAATGTTAACAATTCAATACAAACTATGGCAAGTTTTGTTTCATTTGTAGAACAAACATGTTTCAGTTTATTAATATAAAGAAACATCGTATTAAGATAATCCACCTTTATAAAACACAATCATCACTAAAAAAACTGCCTGCTCAGCTGCAGCGGCCCTCGGCCCCTCGGCCTTGTGGGTAATAATTAGCAAAGTGAATCTAGACAATGACCTTTGACCTCTTTAATTCAAGCCTGTTTATTAGATGATTTGTTTTCAAGTGATTTAACAATATCTCCTTCTCCTTTCTTTTCTTTCTTTACTCACTTTATTTCTTTCTTTCTGTCTTTCATTGTTTCCTCCCTCCCTCCCTCCCTCCCTCCCTCCCTCCCTCCCTCACCCTCGCTGTAGGTCTGGGGAGTTCACCCTGCTCGTCTCTGACCCTCAGCTCTTCTCTCAACCAAAAGCCGTTCATGTTCAAGCCGTGTCCATGCAGGTGGGTTCAGTAGAACATCTCTGAACATCGTGACGAATGATGTTTTTTACACAATGACACGTTCTGCTCTCGCGTTTAATTCACAGCCTGGAGAGGAAGGAAGCGCCTCAAACATAACTGCCACACACTATGAATTATTATAATCATCATAAGTCTGGAGATGTTTGCAGGTCCGTTCAGGAGCATTAACCACAATGGAGGCACATTTGTTTCCAAGCTTAGTTTGCTGCGAGACGATGGATCATCTCGAACGGCTTCAGGTTCAAATGACAAATCCACCTTCTGTCTTTGAAAGGAACGTTTCTCCTCAGAGAGAAAAGTGAAGTTTTCACTCTCTGAAATCCTTATTGTGTTTATTGTTATTCCTCGTCGACTTCAGAGTGCCACAATTATTATTATTATTTGAATATTTTGGATCTCATGAAGCTCTTTGCTTACATCTTCTTCTTTTGCTATTTGAATCCTCGAGCTTTTAATAGAACAACTAGAACCTGTAGTTCACATGAGGCCTCTTGAACTCCCTGCCGCCTGCTGCCTTTGGTGCATGAAGAAAAAATTCATTCAAAACATCTCTGGGAGACCAGCGGCGCTCAGCCAGAACGTCACCGACGGCCCTTTAAAGGCCGCATCATCGCAGCCGATCGGCATTCCTTGCTGTTGGTTGGCTCCGCCCCCACGAGCCGACGCCAGCGCCCTGATTGGCCGGGGTCGGCCTCCACAGCGGGGGGGCCTTCCCATCGGGGCTGAGCCGACCTCCGATTTTAACCCAAATATGGAAAATAATGAGGAAACGAGGGAGCTCTGCTCTGCGTGTGTGTGTGTGTGTGTGTGTGTGTGTGTGTGTCTAAAAGCGAGGTGTCAAAGACTGTTGTGGTGCGGATCAAGGCGCTGATGACGTAAAGGAGACGTTTACTCCCCGAGGTGTCTCTCATCAGCAGGTCCGGCCGATCCGTGGGGGGGTTCCAGCATTAGAAGGACATGTTGATTCCTGATCATTTCCTTGAGTTGGTAAAATATCTCCATCGTTTCCCACTTCGTTCAATTCGCGGCGTTTCGTTTTCTTTGAGGTCTAATTTCTGTTTCTCATTACTCGAGGCGAGATCAATCGTCCGCATCGCTGGACGTGGATCCTGTTTATTTACGCACATTGTGACGTTCAAACGCTCTCATTCGCCTCGCCGCGCTTTGAAACATCAGCCCCCCCCCGCTCTCTCCCTCACCCGCCCTCACCCCACAGATGGCACATGGGTAATTTACAGACATTTCCGACAGCAAACACTCTGCGCTGTTTCCCCGTCTTTGAACTCGCAGCCAGAAACGCGTCAGCAGGACGAATACGAGAGACACAGGACACTGATGTAAAAGCTCGTCTCCGGGACAGCTCGTCTTTGGGACAGCTCATCTTTGGGACAGCTCGTCTCCGGGACAGCTCGTCTTTGGGACAGCTCGTCTCCGGGACAGCTCGTCTCTGGGACAGCTCGTCTCCGGGACAGCTTGTCTTTGGGACAGCTCATCTTTGGGACAGCTCGTCTTTGGGACAGCTCATCTTTGGGACAGCTCATCTTTGGGACAGCTCGTCTCCAGGACAGCTCGTCTCCGAGACAGCTTGTCTCCGGGACAGCTCATCTTTGGGACAGCTCGTCTCCGGGACAGCTCGTCTTTGGGACAGCTCATCTTTGGGACAGCTCGTCTCTGGGACAGCTCGTCTCTGGGACAGCTCGTCTCCGGGACAGCTCGTCTCCAGGACAGCTCGTCTTTGGGACAGCTCATCTTTGGGACAGCTCGTCTCCGGGACAGCTCGTCTCTGGGACAGCTCGTCTCCGGGACAGCTCGTCTTTGGGACAGCTCGTCTTTGGGACAGCTCGTCTCCGGGACAGCTCGTCTCCGGGACAGCTCATCTTTGGGACAGCTCGTCTCCGGGACAGCTCGTCGTTGGGACAGCTCGTCTCCAAGACAGCTCATCTTTGGGACAGCTCGTCTCCGGGACAGCTCGTCTTTGGGACAGCTCGTCTCCAGGACAGCTCGTCTCTGGGACAGCTCGTCTTTGGGACAGCTCGTCTCCGGGACAGCTCGTCTCTGGGACAGCTCGTCTCCGGGACAGCTCATCTTTGGGACAGCTCGTCTCCGGGACAGCTCGTCGTTGGGACAGCTCGTCTCCAAGACAGCTCATCTTTGGGACAGCTCGTCTCCGGGACAGCTCGTCTTTGGGACAGCTCGTCTCCAGGACAGCTCGTCTCTGGGACAGCTCGTCTTTGGGACAGCTCGTCTCCGGGACAGCTCGTCTCTGGGACAGCTCGTCTCCGGGACAGCTCATCTTTGGGACAGCTCGTCTCCGGGACAGCTCGTCGTTGGGACAGCTCGTCTCCAAGACAGCTCATCTTTGGGACAGCTCGTCTCCGGGACAGCTCGTCTTTGGGACAGCTCGTCTCCAGGACAGCTCGTCTCTGGGACAGCTCGTCTCCGGGACAGCTCATCTTTGGGACAGCTCGTCTCCGGGACAGCTCGTCGTTGGGACAGCTCGTCTCCAAGACAGCTCATCTTTGGGACAGCTCGTCTCTGGGACAGCTCGTCTTTGGGACAGCTCGTCTCCGGGACAGCTCGTCTTTGGGACAGCTCATCTTTGGGACAGCTCGTCTCCAGGACAGCTTGTCTCCGGGACAGCTCATCTTTGGGACAGCTCGTCTCCGGGACACCTTGTCTTTGGGACAGCTCATCTTTGGGACATCTCGTCTCTGGGACATCTCGTCTCCGGGACAGCTCGTCTTTGGGACAGCTCGTCTCTGCACATTAGTCTGTGCACAGCATCCTGCGTGTGGATGGAGAGGAGCAGTTTGACACAAACAAAAACAAGGTGACGTACTTCGTTCCATCACTTCCTTCTTTCATTTGGAGCTGATTTGCAAAGACAACGAGAGGGCGAAACTACAGCATCAAGCGCAGGACGTCCGCTTCACGCTTCGTGTAGCCAGTTTCTCACACTTGCTTGTATGCGACCGGAGGAGTCGCCCCCTGGAGGTCATTGAGGAGAACGCCGCTTTGAGACGTGCCGCTTCACTTCCTGCCAGCAGCCTCCTCCTTAGCTCCCCACGTACACGAGAGGATTTGTCTTTGCTAGATCCCGACATGGGAACACGTTCCCACTGTTTTCACCCAGCATGCAAAGGGAATTGTAGAAAAGGTCGACTGTGAGCCGTTGAGAGAAAGGCCGTTTGTGATCTGCGGCTTGGGGGGAAAAGAAGAGGAATAGTTGATTGAAATCCCGTCAGATCTGCAGCCAGCGGGCTCCTCAGAATGCAATAGCCTCAGGAATGAGAGATCTGAGCTGCAGATACTCCCGCCCCCGCCCGCCCCCCCCTTTGGCTTCCTGAGCTGCTTCTTTTGAACAAAAAAAAGAAAAAAGTTTCCAAGAGTCCGGCGTCTGCCGGCACTTCTGAAGAGGTGGTCTCACACATCTTAATCTTAAAGAGGGAACCTTTGTGTTTCTGAGCCTCTGCTCTGTGTCTCTATGTGCTGTGGACCTTCAGGATTACCCTCAGCTGTCAATCATTGTTATAAATGGCACTTTATAACATTCCATGTTCCTTTGGTTGATTAAGAGCCCGTTTTATGCATATACACCTACATTAGAAATGTATTTGAAGGGAAGTTTTCTTGGAGGAACTTGGAGAAGTGACATAGAGCTGCAGTATATGTCTCTGGTGGTGACCTGTCAATCACAGTAAGCCCCGCCCTAAAGCGTCCCCTGCTTTATGGTCTGTGTGAATCTACTAAATGACCATCATGCTGCATTGAAGAAGACTTGAAACTAGAGACTGAGACCTGTGGGCCGATGGCTGGATGGGGATCGACCCCGTGAAACACTTGCCCCCCCCCCGATCATAAAAAAAGACATGTGGCAGAGCCCACGGTGAGGACATCTTTCTTCCCAAACACCGGCCTCACCCCTCCCTCACCCCTCCCTCACCCCTCCCTCACCCCCTCACCTGAGTGAGGCTTGTTTGTTTTTTGTCCGCCTCCGGGGGGGGGCTGGTGGTTGCCTTTAGTCAGCGGGCATGTCTTAGCAGGCCCCCACCCGGCAACACATCAACACATCTGAAAGCCTTTTGTTTTCCTGAAGTGACACACAGGATTCAGGTGGAGGCCCCCGGGGGCCCGTCTCCTGGAGATAAATATGATACCAGACCAGACCAACAACCCCCCCCCCCACCCCCCATAACCGCCCCCACCCTCCGTGTTTCAGGTCACTTTGGTTCAACGAGGTGTGTGTTCTCCCAACCAAAAAGCCATGAGTGTGTGTGTGTGTGTGTGTGTGTGTGTGTGTGTGTGTGTGTGTGTGTGTGTGTGTGTGTGTGAGAGTCTTCTGGCGCCAGCTTGTTTCATAACCCCCCCCCCTCCAGTTGTCTTTTGTCTTTGGGACATCTGTCTCTGCCCTTTGTTGTCTCATCAGAGCTCCGAAAGTCTGCGGTATTCAATCGTTGGTTGATGGGAGCTAACGCTACGAGCTAAGAGAGGCTAAAAGCTACGTGGGGGCTGCAGAGTTTCAATCAGCTCATCAGATACAGAACTTACAGAAGAGTCCTCCTCCTCCAACCCTCAGGACTCCTCCATCACAGATATCAGACACGTACTGAGCTCTGCATATAGTCAAACCCACGATAGGAGGCCTCCCGCTGTTTAATTGACTGTGAGCGGGGGGGGGGGGGGGGGGGGGGGGGGGGCGCTTTGGTGCAGCTTAACGAGGCCTCTTCATCTTCCCCGTCCTCATCATTTTGAGGGGAATTGTCCTCTTGCTGTTTCCCCTTCACACTGACTCCCTTTGTTCCCTGTTCTTTGTATATTTCGTCGACTCTGATCCTTTTCTCCTCCGACCCGTTTTCAGCCGCCGAGGGTCGCGGCTCTCGCTTCGCTGCACGTGGACGGCCGCGGCGCCGCGGCGACCGTCACCAAGTCGGTCCTGCGGGTCGACGACCCCGACAACCCGGCCGACGTCCTGGTCATGGTCCTCGAGCCGCCCCGCCACGGCCGGCTGACCCGTCTCCACGGCGACCGGGCCCTCGGCCGCTTCAAGCTGGAGGAGCTGTCGCGGGAGCAGATCCGCTACGTCCACGACGGCTCGGAGGGGGCGGAGGACGCGACGGTGCTGCAGGTCAACGACGGCCACAGCTACAGGAACGTCCTGCTCCAAGTCCGCCTCGACCAGAAGGTACGTGGAGGGAAGGGGGGGGGTTGCTTCACGCTGGCTCGTTATGATGTCACTGGCTCGTTATGATGTCACTGGCTCGTTATCATGTCACTGGCTCGTTATGATGTCACTGGCTCGTTATCATGTCAATGGCTCGTTATCATGTCACTGGCTCGTTATCATGTCACTGGCTCGTTATGATGTCACTGGCTCGTTATCATGTCAATGGCTCGTTATCATGTCACTGGCTCGTTATCATGTCAATGGCTCGTTATCATGTCACTGGCTCGTTATCATGTCACTGGCTCGTTATCATGTCAATGGCTCGTTATGATGTCACTGGCTCGTTAGCCAGGCTTTCTCTTCTCAACCAATGGATGAAGGGATGAATGAATAAGAAACGTTCACACTCAATATTAAGGGTAACGTTGTCTTCGGGCTCTCTGGTGTTTCATTTGGATGCGGCTGCTGACTCCTCCCCTCAAACATCTCTGCAGACACAAGTCTTCTATTAATAATGCAGGACGTTGCGCTTCTCAGCCAAATCAGTGTGTTGCAACTCGCGCCTGTAACTGTATCTATGAATTGTGTTATTCAAAGGATCATCTTGGAGGTTTCAGGTTAAATTGTGACAGGACAGCGAGAAACATCTGCTCCGTGCTGCACATCTGCATCCATTACGTTCCACACTTTTATTTCAAGAGTCTGGAAGAGAAAGTGGTCGGTCATCAGCTGCAAAGTGATTTTCATATTTTAATTATAAAATTCATGAGTATTAGACGGTGTAGAATATTCCTGCTGACTGACAGTTGACCACTGAAGTCCTTCAAACTTCAATTGTCTCAGCGCATCTCATGAATCACGCTGATTACTCACAGCGAGCTCCTGAGAAACCTCACACACACACAGAGGACCTGCATCCAACATTGAAGACGTGTAGAAAGATTATTTATAGATTGCACCCTGCATCAAAACATGAAGAAAAGGAAAAGGAATTAAAAAAAGAACTATGACTATTAAAATGTCCCAGCAGTCCAATGAATGTGCTCCGCTTTGGTTTGAGAGGAAACCTTCTGGTTGTGACTCACTCGTTGTTCTCAGCGATATGTTTTGGCTCCGGCTTCGGAGGGCAGCCTCTGTTTGTCTGGCTGCTTACACACAGGGAGCTTCAGACTCAACTCCTCTGCCTTTTCTGTAAATCAATGATGATCAATGATCCCACACACACACACACACAGCGCTGCATCCATCTACTGCAACATGTCCTGATGCTGGTGATGGAGGGCTGAGACAATGCACTTGATTAATATCAGAATCTCTCTGCAGTGTCCCTGGCATGATTCTGTCTCTGCCTGCAGCACAGCGCAGACATCAGTGAGGACATTTGGGGGGGGGGGGGCACAAGTAACCGCAGGGATGTCGTCTTCTCGCAGCAGAGAGGAAGAACAGACGAGGCTTTGTGAAGCTGTGCACATTAAACAGGACGATTTGCATAACTTGGTATTGGAAGACGCACCGATGTTCTCACGTTAAACCACGAATAGAAATCATTGAATATGTTTTCTGGTTTGAAATCAGGTTGTGCAACAGCGTCTGTGCTCTTCATCACCAGCGTCTGTGCTCTTCATCACCAGCGTCTGTGCTCTTCATCACCAGCGTCTGTGCTCTTCATCACGCAGCGTCTGTGCTCTTCATCGCCAATGTCTGTGCTCTTCATCACCAGCGTCTGTGCTCTTCATCACCAGCGTCTGTGCTCTTCATCACGCAGCGTCTGTGCTCTTCATCGCCAATGTCTGTGCTCTTCATCACCAGCGTCTGTGCTCTTCATCACCAGCGTCTGTGCTCTTCATCACCAGCGTCTGTGCTCTTCATCACCAGCGTCTGTGCTTTTCATCACCAGCGTCTGTGCTCTTCATCACGCAGCGTCTGTGCTCTTCATCACGCAGCGTCTGTGCTCTTCATCACCAGCGTCTGTGCTCTTCATGACCAGCGTCTGTGCTCTTCATCACCAGCGTCTGTGCTCTTCATCACGCAGCGTCTGTGCTCTTCATCACCAGCGTCTGTGCTCTTCATCACGCAGCGTCTGTGCTCTTCATCACCAGCGCCTGTGCTCTTTATCACGCAGCGTCTGTGCTCTTCATCGCCAATGTCTGTGCTCTTCATCACGCAGCGTCTGTGCTCTTCATCACCAGCGTCTGTGCTCTTCATCGCCAATGTCTGTGCTCTTCATCACGCAGCGTCTGTGCTCTTCATCACCAGCCTCTGTGCTCTTCATCACCAGCGTCTGTGCTCTTCATCACCAGCGTCTGTGCTCTTCATCACCAGCGTACGTGCTCTTCATCACCAGCGTCTGTGCTCTTCATCACCAGCGTCTGTGCTCTTCATCACCAGCGTACGTGCTCTTCATCACGCAGCGTCTGTGCTCTTCATCACCAGCGCCTGTGCTCTTTATCACGCAGCGTCTGTGCTCTTCATCGCGCAGCGTCTGTGCTCTTCATCACGCAGCGTCTGTGCTCTTCATCACGCAGCGTCTGTGCTCTTCATCACCATCCTCTGTGCTCTTCATCACCATCCTCTGTGCTCTTCATCACCAGCGCCTGTGCTCTTCATCACCATCCTCTGTGCTCTTCATCACCAGCGCCTGTGCTCTTCATCACGCAGCGTCTGTGCTCTTCATCACCAGCGCCTGTGCTCTTCATCACGCAGCGTCTGTGCTCTTCATCACCAGCGTCTGTGCTCTTCATCACGCAGCGTCTGTGCTCTTCATCACCAGCGCCTGTGCTCTTCATCACCAGCGCCTGTGCTCTTCATCACGCAGCTTCTGTGCTCTTCATCACGCAGCGTCTGTGCTCTTCATCACGCAGCGTCTGTGCTCTTCATCACCAGCGCCTGTGCTCTTCATCACGCAGCGTCTGTGCTCTTCATCACCAGCGTCTGTGCTCTTCATCACCAGCGCCTGTGCTCTTCATCACCCAGCGTCTGTGCTCTTCATCACCAGCGTCTGTGCTCTTCATCACCAGCGTCTGTGCGCTTCGTCACGCGGCGTCTGTCCTCTTCATCAAATGTCCGTTACGGTGTTGCCATCAAACACCGTGAGCCCCCCCGGCCCGGCAGATGCATATGTGAGGGAGAGGACGCTGCCGTTCAATGGCTGCAGATGTCCCGAGGAAGAAATGTCCTCCAGGAAGAGGTCCCGGAGTTGTGAGTTGTGAGAAAAACCCAATCTGATTGGGGTTCCTTCCTCTGGCGGAGGCACTAAACCAGATCAGCCTTCACTGTGGTGGAAGGTAGATCATTAGATCATTAGATCTGTGTGTTACTCCAGACGCATGCAAAGGGGAAATCAGGAGCATTGGGAAGGGCCTTGTGGACCGGCTTCTTTCCTCCGGGACGACGGCGCCCGCCGGGCTGACTGCCGTGTTCCCTCTGAGACGTGATTGAGATCAGCCGAGCGGCAGGTTGTTATCTGCAAACACAGACGGCCACACGTGCACGCTGATTCTCGCACACTCCTGTGCACACTCTGGTAATCGGTCATCATCCACAGCCACCGTTTCTGCTGCAGGAGTCTGTGTTTCTGTGAAGATTTTTTTATCCTGTTCTCCTAAAGCGTATTAATAAGATAAATATTATACGGCTGAACCCCCCCGCCCCCAAACCCCCGCTCCAACGGGGCGCCGTCGCAGAAATACATCAGATTCCTGAGTCCTGCTGACAGCTGAGCGAGGATTGATGCGTGGCCTCTGATTGGTGGAGGGGGCTACAGGGGGTCGGGTGGCAGCCCGGCTGATTGACAGCCCTCACGACCCTGAGGTGGGGAATAAAACAAGCTGAGCAAACGGGGCGTCGGGCTGCACCTGAGGAACGAGGGAGTCCGCTTCTATCCGTCTTCACGGCACACGGATATCACATTTCATGCTCACGCATCGTATCCGTCAGTGGGAGAAACTCTCACGCCGTTTGATTTGAACTGTTCATCTGTGATTCAGGCTCCGCCCCCGCCCGTCACCTGGGTGAAGGAGGGAGGAACGGTGCGACTGGGGAGAAGATACCTGAAGGCCGCCCACAAGGGAGTCAGCAGCGACGACGTCGTCTACGCCATCGTCGCCTCGGGCGGGGAACCCAAACACGGTACCACGTCACGTGTGATTTCAGAAGCAGCTCCATGATGCGTGTAAACAGCTGATCCGTTATGTCATCTTCTTAACTGGGATAAACCACGTTTATTCATCCTTATTCATGAGGCACACGGACATTTCAGCTCCTATGTGGTTCAACGTTGTTCTGATTTATTCATCACATCCTTGATTAACTCTGTGCATTTATAGTAGTTTAGTTAAGAACTAAATAACACATTTATGAAGATTATTTAAGTTAAAAGTTATCCCATTTTTTTGTACTAATTTATGTG
>NC_135701.1:21915085-21917585 GCF_964276395.1 Gasterosteus aculeatus | reverse complement strand
AGGTGAGAGCGAACCGAGCGACTCAAATCCACGAATCCATTATTCACATTTATTTTATATTTTCATACTGTTTTTTATCTTTAAAGGACGTTTATCTTTTGTGTCACCTTTGTGTTTGTAATACCTGTGAAGTGATACAGTGACCTCCCGTTCACTGACCCACGAAGGAGGAAGGATGAACATCCTGCAACAACACTTTGATGTGTATCATGTTTATTGAAATGTAGATTAATCAGACCTCCCGTCTCGCCGCCTTGCCGGCCTGAATCACGTGATTCGGGGAACGCTGTGACCTCCGAGAGCAAACCTGGAGGCTCGTCACTGTCGTTCACAAAAGACCCCACCCAGGAATTATCTGACGGACAAAAATAGAAAAATACAAGGGAGAGGAGTTGGGGGAAAAAAAGAGCTGCATGGTGGGAAATGCAGCATCCAATGACTTTGCGCGACCTTTGCCTGAGACCACGAGTCGGTACATCGGCGACTTTGCCGACGCGGTGGGTTTATAAATGACTGCAGTGCTGCGACAACAGCAAGTTAAAAACTAGTCATTTTCCACTGTTACGACCAGAGGAGTCGCCCCCTGCAGGTCACTAGCGAGAATGCAGGCGTTAAGATGCTTAGAAGCCCCTCCCCCCCCTTCTCCCTCCGCCCCCCTTCTCCCCTGATAGTGTGTTGATTTGTCTGCATGGTGAGGAACAGATGTGAAGCCCCATTAATGCAGATAAGTCTACACGCAACAAGGAGAGTCTGCAGAGGTGTGAAAGACAGATGTTATACTTATATATTTATTTATACATACGTGTGTGTGTGTGTGTGTGTGTGTGTACATTCACGCCGCAGTAGACGGGCGGCCGGATGCGGCGTCCTGTCTCCGTGTCCTTGGAGACGGACAAGTCGTTGGCATTCAGAGGGGCGGCGGTGTGTGTGTGTGTGTGTGTTTGTGTGCATACGTACACGCGTGTGTGTCGATATGCAGATGAGCATCCATTAGCGTGATTTGTATTAACACATAAACAAACATAAAGCCCCAGGCAGGCATCGAAGATGTTATTTTAATAAGAATAGCCGGTGCAGAAGCATTCACACACATCACGTGTGTTCATTCATTCATTTATGATGAGTTTGACGAGTTTATAAAACTTTAATCGACGTCCACTTGACTGCAACAATTCAAACGTAACCTTCCTGGTTATTTAATATTTTCTCCTCGTCCGCTACGAAACGACATGACTGCTCATCGCGTCCCTGAACATGTCTCATTTCCTCTGGGATCGTGTTCCCCCCCGGGGGGGTCAGATAAGAGAGCTCAGCTCACAACCAGAGATGATGGAGATGTGATTTACTGCTGCTAATGCGCTGCACGCGTGATGTGTTCAAGGACCATCAGAGAGACGAACATCTTTTAGCTTCTGGCTCAGAATACTGTGTTGCAGACTGTTTATATGTAAACAATCTGGGGGGGGGGAGTGGGTGGCTTTTGGGGGGTCCCTCGGGGGTCCAGACTGATGACTGTCCCCCGGTGGTCCCGTGCAGGCGGCCCGCAGGTCGTCACCCCCGACGTGCCGTTCTCTGTGGACGACCTGGCGTCCGACCACGTCTTCTACGTCCAGGAGGCTCCGGCCCGACGCGACGTCTTCAGCTTCTACGTCAGCGACGGGCAAAGCCAGACGGAGGCCTTCGACGTCGAAATCCACATCCAGGTTAGGCCGTTGCTACGGAAACCAGGGGAGGCCGGGCAGGAGAGAAAAACACGGGGGTCCTTTTTTTATTGAAAAATATGATTGATTTATTGTTATAGTGGGTGAAGATTGATGATGATTTCCTTTTTTAAATTTTTTATTTGGAATTGATGAGGCTGTAGTGTGTCTGTGTGTGTGTGTGTGTGTGTGTGTGTGTGTGTGTGTGTGTGTGTGTGTGTGTGTGTGTGTGTGTGTGTACTGAGTGCTGAGTGGAAAAATCCATAAGAGAAACAAGCTTAGCTGCAGCTTGTCAGCTCTCTTCCCCGCTTTTATTTTGAAGAAGCTTCAATGAGTTCTGCAACAGTCTTCATCATCGATTAATCTGCTGGTTGTTTTTGACCTTGTCCCTCAGAAATTAGGACAGGTTCTCGCCGTGGTTGTGGCATCCTCATGATGTCCCCTCTTGTCCCTCAGCAGAGCGGAGAGGACAGGCAGCCCGTGGTGGCGGTCAGCAGCATCCACGTGGAGGAAAACTCCGGAGTGGTCATCACCAACTCGTCCCTCAGCGTCCTGGACCAGGACACGCCGGAGAACGAGATCCTCTTCACCATCATCAGGAAGCCCTCCTACGGTGAGGACGAGGACCTGTCCCACACACACACACACGTAGACTCAAGGTCAGATGCATCTAGTCCACCCAGAAGGAAGTAATGTCTCATCCTGAGATCTCCAAAGTATGAGCACAAATGTCCTCATTTTTACACAAAGGCTCATTATTGAGAATTATCTTAAATCTAAATCAGAAAATGGATCAAAAT